>NW_011888997.1:3614055-3615948 GCF_000151845.1 Pteropus vampyrus | reverse complement strand
CTTAACTCAATGCCTTTGGACTTGCTGTTTCTTCTGCCTAGAGACTTTTTTTCAGGCTCTAAACAAATCTAGTTACTTCTCATCTCTCCAATTTTAGCCTAATGTACTTTTGTTGAGGGGCTTACCCTGAACTTCCTATCTCCTTTACCATTATTTTCTATCAGAGTCCTTTGTTCATTTCCTTCACAGTACTTGATCAATTTATAACTCTGTTTATTTACCTAATTATTGTCTGACACTCTTAAACACTAAACACACACACACACACACACACACACACACACACACGCACACACGCACACGCACACACGCGCACACACACACTCCAGAATGTAAGGTATTTTATCCCCATTTTTAAAGACTGCCTGCTATATACAATAAATAGTATTGGACAGAACAACAAAATGAACCCCTCACTAGTCTCCAGTACTCTTTCTAAAAGTCTTTGCTAATTTCATAAGTGAAAAGCATCATATTATTTTAATTTGCCTCTGATTTCTCAAGACATTGACATTTTTAAATGGTGATTGACCATATACATTTTTGTTAGTGAATTTTATATACTTTGTCCATTTTTCTATTGAAGAATCTTTTTGATTATTTGTGAGCATTATTTATATAATCAGGACATTGACTTCTTAACCATTCCGTGTATTTTAAAAATGTGGCTTTCAATATTTTATGACACAAAGGTTGCCAATGTTTTTCAGGTGAATGTTATCATATTCCACAAATGAATAATCTGAGACTAAGAGAAAAAAATTTACACAACTCATATTTAGTAAGATTTATCTAACTCAAAATCCATATTCTTTCCATTCTACATGTCAGCTGACTTCTGCACATTTAGAGACACAATATCTCTCAATGTTTGGCAGAAAATAGTTAAACATATATTTCTGTGCATATATTTGAGGAAATAAATAAGTTTTATTGCTTGATTGCCACATACATATATCACGAATGGCATCTAGTAAAAGATCTAGGCATCCAAAGACTGAATTTTAGAAAGGCTCTTCTGGTGTGTCTAATGGAAATTGCTCTTTGCTTGCATTAAGGCAGTGTGGGCCAACTGAAAATATATGTTTCTGAGCTTTGGGGCAACTTTTTAACTATCTCAGCATGGTAACAATGATATTTCATACTAATCAGAAACTCTAATTTATAGTCTTATATGTCTTGGTAAATATAAATGGGAAAATGCATGATTTCCTAATTACCTAGTAGGTAGACAAAAATATTTAATAATGTAGACTCCATGAGGGGAGAAGAAAATCAATGCTATCCTTCTTGGTGAGAAAACCTGGTAAACCATTATCAAAGATTATCTATATTCTCCTTACACTATACTGAGTATTACATTTTAAGAAAAGGAAAAATTCTAAAGTAAATCTTTCTCATTGTTAATTTATTGAAAGTTAGTTGTTACTATTCTAAATAATATATCCTGAACCACAAGCTTTTTTCATACTGGAAGATGAGTTCATAATGAACTGTTCCATTTTATCAAGATCGATGGAACTCTATGGTCTTACCAGTGGAGGAGCACTAAAACAGCAAGACATGAGACCACAGAAGAGGATGTGAATATGATACTGACAACTGTGAGATCAAGTGCAAATTCAAAATATTTCTGTATAGTTGCTAAAGGAAACTTCATTTCAGATTAAGATATTAAAGTCATTAAATTTAATTTTTTATTATATAATTTGATTATTTCATTTTAAGCTCTGCTTCAGTGAGTTGTCTTTTGCCTACCATACCATAAGTTAGTGATGGTGCTGGGACAAGAATTCAGAGGTCTTCTGAGTTCATTGTAATATTGGCATAGCCATAACTCACTATAACTCTGAGGATGGTGTGATTTGTAGTAATCACAATTATGTACCAAAC
>NW_011888997.1:3611819-3614005 GCF_000151845.1 Pteropus vampyrus | reverse complement strand
TTACTATTCTAAATAATATATCCTGAACCACAAGCTTTTTTCATACTGGAAGATGAGTTCATAATGAACTGTTCCATTTTATCAAGATCGATGGAACTCTATGGTCTTACCAGTGGAGGAGAACTAAAACAGCAAGACATGAGACCACAGAAGAGGATGTGAATATGATACTGACAACTGTGAGATCAAGTGCAAATTCAAAATATTTCTGTATAGTTGCTAAAGGAAACTTCATTTCAGATTAAGATATTAAAGTCATTAAATTTAATTTTTTATTATATAATTTGATTATTTCATTTTAAGCTCTGCTTCAGTGAGTTGTCTTTTGCCTACCATACCATAAGTTAGTGATGGTGCTGGGACAAGAATTCAGAGGTCTTCTGAGTTCATTGTAATATTGGCATAGCCATAACTCACTATAACTCTGAGGATGGTGTGATTTGTAGTAATCACAATTATGTACCAAACCACCTTCTGCTAGTTATTGATTATGCAGTGATTGCATATGGATGTTGTTAAAACAAGTTGCACAACACATGTAAGGATACATGCAAGGAAATGGTTTCTGTAAGCCCAGAAAAGGTATAAAGAGTCATAAAACTTCAAATGAAATTTGTGTTTTTGGAATAGCCAAATCAATCGTGAACCCAGAAACTTCAGGTCCAGGGCATGCTTTGATCAGCATCAATTTTTTCTTCTAGTCTTATATCCAATTTTCACCTCGAAATACTATCATTTTTGAAAGTGATTTTGAAAGTTATTTTTAATCTTTTTTTGATATTTTAGCTCCTTTGTTTACTCACTTTCTGATTAGGCTGTTTCATATGCGTTTTTCCTTTAGTGAACTTCCTTGGCTAAACGAAGATGATAATGACATGGTCTTAGATTAAGTTTAGTTATGACTGTTTCCTCAAGGATTTGAAATCAGTCACAGTAAAAAATAAATGCCATCAATTCAAAGTGTCCTGATGTAATCATGCTTACAGAGAGTGCACAAAATGCCACATAAATGATGAAGCTGAGAAAGAAGCATCATAATATTCTGTTCACTTTCTTTCAGTTTACATTTAATAAAACAGGATAAGAACTAAAAAGTCATATTATGAGAACAATTTTGCATCAACAAAAAGAGAAATAGTGATTTCCTTGAGCTTTGTATCGTAAGAATAAGAATGTCATTGTTCCCCTACAATGCAGGGCTCTGGTTCTCTCATCATTAATGTACTTAATAAGTAGATAAGCTTCATCTCTCAGTTAATGGTAAAATTATATTGCGAGTGGGGTTTTTTTGGGCTCAGCATTATTTGGAAAAATCTAAGGACAAATGTCAGCCTAGACCTTGGTATGGCCTCTATTCATAATCCAGTTTATTTAAAATCTCATGGAAACTAATTTTGTTCATAAACACAAAGTTACCAGTTTTTCCCCCCAATTCAGTTGATCACCAAATATGAAGTATTAGTTGAATCCCTAGCTACAGCTTAATACAGTGTCTAATCCAAAAGCGCTCCCATATATTAGTCTTTGAGCAATTCTGGGTCCCTTCAGGTAGCTTACTGTCTACTTAGAGGACCAAAACAGAACAACTAAAGAACAAAAACTATATGGCTATTGTATAATCACCTTTTGTATTGTAACCCATGACCAACTTCCAACCCTGTAATTACAGCTGAGATTTCTAACTTTTCTCTTGTAATTACCCAAAATATTTTTACCTTATCTTCTCCTTTATTATGTTTGTTAAATATGAAAATTAGACCGTACAGAATTTCAAAATGAATGAGGGCAAAACGTAGACTAAAAAGGAAAAACGTACATGACTATTCTTTTAGATTTTTCTTTGATCATTGTATGAAAGACTTGAAACAATCTATTTATTTATCAGGCTCATTCACTTTGCCTTCCTAGCAATTTCAAAGTTGACTGCTTCTACAAGATAAGGACATTAAATTTTGAAAGAGAGCAGGCGCCATTGGGATGGAATGGGGCATTTGATGGAAAGGGCTGATTTGATCTCTAAAATCCCAGACTGTAGCTCCAGATTATTTTCTTCAGTATTCTCTTTTATCATTATTTAATTTCAGTCTCTGAGACCGAGATACTATATTTTCTAAGAAAGAATACATATTTTATATTAACCACATAAATATTTCCCTCTCTTGGATATGCCTTGATGCTTCCCTGTG
>NW_011888997.1:3589138-3611769 GCF_000151845.1 Pteropus vampyrus | reverse complement strand
TAACCCATGACCAACTTCCAACCCTGTAATTACAGCTGAGATTTCTAACTTTTCTCTTGTAATTACCCAAAATATTTTTACCTTATCTTCTCCTTTATTATGTTTGTTAAATATGAAAATTAGACCGTACAGAATTTCAAAATGAATGAGGGCAAAATGTAGACTAAAAAGGAAAAACGTACATGACTATTCTTTTAGATTTTTCTTTGATCATTGTATGAAAGACTTGAAACAATCTATTTATTTATCAGGCTCATTCACTTTGCCTTCCTAGCAATTTCAAAGTTGACTGCTTCTACAAGATAAGGACATTAAATTTTGAAAGAGAGCAGGCGCCATTGGGATGGAATGGGGCATTTGATGGAAAGGGCTGATTTGATCTCTAAAATCCCAGACTGTAGCTCCAGATTATTTTCTTCAGTATTCTCTTTTATCATTATTTAATTTCAGTCTCTGAGACCGAGATACTATATTTTCTAAGAAAGAATACATATTTTATATTAACCACATAAATATTTCCCTCTCTTGGATATGCCTTGATGCTTCCCTGTGCAAGGGGATTTTTAATGATGTTAGTAATTACAGGTCTCTGCTAGAATTGTTGCTATTCTTTTTTTATTATCTCAGATTAGAAAAAGATATAAATTCAGTCATTTTTACTTTAATACTCTGTACAAAGCTGTGTTATCAAGTATCTCTCCCCCAAATAAGTTCAGTGACAACCTGTATTTAATAAAATAGCCAAATATTGGAGAGTAGAACAGTCATTCGAAGTTTCATTCTTTCTTTATGGCGTTTTGAAAAAGTGTTTTTAACCTTGATGGAAGTCAAATTTTCTGCATAATTTTTTTCCTCTAACATTATCTCTGAGGTATGAAAGTAGAAGAAAATGTACCTTATTTTCCACTTTAAAAGTGGTAAAGCACAGTGTAATTTCTGTTAGCCCCAGTTATTTGCTTTTGTTTATCATGCAACATTAGTGCTTCTTGTAAGTAGTAGATAGGAGTGTAAAAGTAATGCTGATCGTAGTGACAACTCATGGGAAGTATCCTTCCATCAACTCATAAGAAGCTGTTCATCCCTCTCTTATTCTCAGAGTAGGGACCACTAGATTCAACAAGCTTAGGAAATTGTAGTAGAAGAGAGAGCCTCATGGTACTTGATGCCTGTCTGATTAAGGTACACCTGAGTTACTAGGTATAGGATAATGAAAAGAGAGACAGACAAACTGAAAGAAAGAGGGGGAAAGAAGATTTACAGATGTAAGAAAAAGAAATATATATTTGCATGAAAATGACACAATTTGACACAAGAAGTGTCAAGTCAACAAACACAACTAGTGAACATACCTAAGCAAAACAGTTCCCTAAATACAAGATCTTTGGTTATTATTTGATATGAGAGCCAATGTTAATCAGAATTGTCACAAAACAGTTTAAACTTTATGACCATTTTTTCCCTCACAGGTGCATAATTATATCGATAGGATTTTTACTGAATACATTATCATTGTTGATCAGTGTGTTGGAGGAAAGAACAAAGTATGCAAGGCTTGATGGTCCTGAATTTGAATCAAGTTTCTCTTGATTCAAAGTATGCAAGGCTTGATGGTCCTGAATTTGAATCAAGTTTCTCTTGATTCAAATTGTTCATAATTCAAGTTGTTCATTTTCTTAATGTGTAGCCATGGTAAATCACCCTCTCAATATCCTAATGTAATAATAGAGATTTTTTTTTTCTTATTGATGGTTGAGAGTATTTTTAAATAAATGTTCAGTGCTTGACATTGATTATGGTGACTCCTGTTATGTTGTAAATGTATATAAGTTTTAGACTTTGGCCTTAAAGAATGATAACTAAATTTAGCATTTTGACTATTTAGCATTTGGTTATTTAAGGAACAGCAAATAATATCTGCTAGGGTTGTGAGCTGAGCTAGTGCTTTGATGGGAAACTAAAGAGCAGGAAAAGCTATGAAGGGGATCTGCTCTGGGGGGTGGGGTGGGAAGGATGAATCTGGAAAAGGGAAGGAAGGAAGAAGGCCTGGGTGTTGGGTAAGTGAGAGCGACGGCCTTGCTGATGGAATATCGATGGGGCTCAGCAAAAGGATGCTGGTGTCTGAATTGGTCTGGAGCTAGGGTGGGTGGTGTGGTGGGGGATGGTTGCAGAGGGGCTTTGGGGCCAAGAGGGTGGGACCAGGGGCCCTTAATTATTGAGCTGAGTTTCTCAGCCACCAGAGGATCATCTTCTTTTGGAGGACCTTTTGCACCAAGCAAGGATAGCGCTGAGAACTTGCCTTTTTATAACATCTACTTTTCTTGGGAATCTGAGAGCCTCTGAAGTGTAAGGATTGCCCACCTTGAGGGCAAAGTTTTGAGGGATAGAGTATCCCTGAGCCCCGTCCTGGTTTTTCTCTTCTTGTCTCCTAGCTTGGGGTACGCATGGTGCTCCCTAAGAACAAAGGCACGTGGATTCTTAACGGGGTGGGTTAGAGAAAAAATTTTAATTATATATCTAAATTTTATTTAAAAAATAGCAACGGTCTACATTAGAAAACATAATATATGTAGTACCTGAGGCTTTCTTTGAACCAGCAGGTAAGCAGCTAGGTTAGGGCTTGGGCAGTTGTGGGGGGAGGGGAGTAGAAAGGAATGGGGGCAGGTGGATAATTCTAATGTTTTTGGAATAGTTAACAAGTAAAGGTCATAAATAACATTGCATCATGAGAGATTCTTTAAGGGAATTATGCTTACTTAAGTTCATTCCTAATGTACATATCAAGTATCAGTATCTATTCATTAATTAAACTGAGATAATATTATCAAAAAATAGTATGTCATGTTTGTTATGTCTCATTTATATCATATGAGTTTATGGGTTTTCTGTAAATATTTTAGGTATTTTTATGACCTAAACATACAAAAGTCATTCTGTGTAAATCACTCCTTTGTAGCTTGTAAGAACACGTATTTTTAGATCCTTTCTACCAAAAGAACAAAACTGAGAATGAAAGAAGCAAACATACTAGAATGTTTGAAAGAATGACATATGCTAGAAAAATCAAGTGGAAGTTCAATATGATGCTATACATTCTATATAAATTAAGTTATATATACTTCGGGTAAAAATGGATTTCACTAATATTTTCCAGGTATAAATGCAAAGGTAAATTTAAGTTAGTCTAGGTAAATAATTGTAGTCTATAAATGAGATTCAAATTTGCTTTTCATCAGCAGCTAATACAAAATCTTGCCAATTATAAAAATATTATTTCATCCTAATGGAAATGTAAGCATTGTGATAGAATACTATAGTCAGGGAATTGAGATTTAGAATCAATGATGAAGAGGAAACCACAGGTTCCTTATTGAAGGAGTGATTTATTATTGACTTCCTCATTTAATATAGCTCTTCATATTTGACTATAAAATTGGATAGTAGTTTAAATCTTGGCACATACAAATTATGTGCCCCGGACAGCTAATTTTCCAGCTGAAATTAGGATGCTATGCAATTAACTTCCTAAAGGAATTACATGGACAATTATGCAATATTTTTGGTAATGAGGAAATGTTAGCTCACTAAATTAAAGTCTGAGGAAGTAAACTGCTATGAGAAATGTGAAGTTGATTATTATAAAGAATGATATTTGAACTATATCTTAAAGATAATGAAGCCCTTTAGATCATTCAGTGATTTAAAAAATTAAGTTAAAAAGTAAAAAGGATGTTTGGTAATTTAGAATGTATCTTTCCTTCCAGAGTCAATTAAAGCAATTATTTAGATATTTTTAATTCCACCATTTCCTAATTGATACATTCAGATAACTGTATATGGTCCAAGTTAATTACTTGCCTAAATTTTTTTTGAATATTTGCTTCCATTGTCTACACATAAAACACAAGCTATGTTTTATCTAAAAATGCAGTAGAAAGTTATGTGCAGATCTTTTCCCTTGCTTCAGAGAATGCAGTCCTATTTTTAAGTTCCTTAACTAATCTACTTTCCTTGCTCCTCCTGGGCATATGTCTTACACTTGGAAAGGGAACAGAAAAGGTGCAAATGCCTGTGGAGAAGCTGAAAGCAAAGTTTTGAGGTGCTGGGATCTCAAGGCAATCAACAGTGACTTTATCGATATAGAATGTTCTAATACAACTCTTCCCATTCCCAAGTCTGAACAGGACACTTCAGTGCATTCAACGCTTACGTAAGAGCTTGGTGGACATATCCGATATTAAAAATGGAGAGTCTAAAGGACGATACTGAATACTACCATGATGTTTAAGTTAGGCAATTGGACTACAATCTACTTCTAATGTGATTTCATGTTATTCCATTTTTAAAAAGAGTTTAATCCTCACATAATCTATGATTTACCTCAAAGACTCAGAACACTATTTTGGGTCATTTTACTTTATTTAACCTAAATCCTACCACAATTTGTGGAAAGAAGTTATGTTGGCCAAGCAGCATGCTTCAAGCAGTCTAAAAGCAATCTAAATAATTATCACTGAATAAGAAAAAAGAGGAGTCTGTTGGATGTTCTGACAAGGTCATTTACTACCTTGTTTATTGTTTTCTCTCACCGGGCTCTCTCCCCTATTCATACCCACCTGTCAGCAAAACTACAACATGTCTTTGGGGGATCACTCACACAAGGTTGAAACCATGCATCTTTTTAGTCTGGTTTATCAGATTTTCTGGTGAGAATAGCATTTGAGAAATGCTTTACAATATTTAAAAGCACAAAGTGTCATTATTTCTTGCCCTAAGGATACTGTTTCTTTTGAAAACCAGTCTTTAGAAATTAGATTTTAAAAATATTTTGTAGATCCTTAAATCAATGTGCAATGTCAGCTACAAAATTTTATACATATTTCAAGACAAATAAGACTTTTTCATTCAAAGTTCTATAATATTACCATTTAAATGCTATAAAATAAAATGTTTTACTGTGAGAAAGGCTATCATGGGCTCATTGGTAAGTCATCAAAAATGTTTTTGTTTTTTGTTTTTTGTTTTTACAGTTAAGACATTAGTTTAGCTGTTGCTGTTTTTGGGACAAAGAAAACCCTTAATTAACATTCCTGTGACTTTTTTTTTTGGTCATCTTATTTATAACTAGTTGAGTCATATACAAACCTAAGTAATTGTTTTGGATAAAGTTTTATTCTGTATCTCCTTATTAATGAGTATTTGATGATCTTTACATTCTTCTGAAAGTTTTATGTTTTCAAGTGCCAGCCATTAATTACTGGAAACAATATTACATTTTATAAAACACCTCTTGTACTTATAGAAATAACAGGCCAATAGGTAGATGTCCTTGATATAATTATTGATTGGGTATGATTTTTATAGTGGATGACTATATGCTTTGAAGAGGAGGCTACTGAGATTTTAAATCACAGTCTTTTTGAGATTAAGAAAAATATTTTTAAAATATTTTAAGTGAATATTTTATGTGGGAAAATATATATCATTTGAGCAAAGGGTTCCACAGCTGAAAAAAATTAAAAAATTAAAAAAAAACAAAGTTTAAAACTTTAACTTGGGATCAAATATTATGTTAAAAATTGCAGTTTCAGTGTCAACATGTTAAATAAATATTTCTATGTATCTAATAAGTGCAAAACATAAACTGCAAACTGCAAAATAATTCGAAGAGAAACAGTTGATCCCTCCCCATCTGCCTTAGTGCAGATATTTATTTAGTTCAGTGTTTACCAGACTTGTCATTAGACAAGAATCTCCTGGGTTCCTTGTTAAAATATTGGTTCCCAGAAGTAATTTAACACTTTATTGACATACATTTAGGAAATGCTGATCTCCTGTTTGTATTAGAGGTGTACTCCTCACACTTTAAATTTCATATGAATAAAATTTGTAAGATTTAGGAATCTTCTTAAAATGTAGATTGGGATTCACTTATCACAATAATACTAAAGCTGCTGTTCTGTAGGTCACACATTGAATTGCAAAGTATTCTAGAAATATGCACAAAATTCCTCATCTAGCAGGTGCTCAATAACTGTTTACTGCTCAGTCAGAATAGCTAGGCACATGGGCATAAAATATCCCCTTTTCTTTCCTCCCTTATTTTCCTTTGCCCTAACTCAGTGCTCATAGAAACTATTTTATTTTACTCAGATAAATTGAGCACTATGTTTGCTCTGTTTGAGGTGGGCCCTTTCTGTTGAGTATCCTGAGTCATAATGGTCAAATTCAGGCTTTTCACAGTATTTATTCTATATTTTAATTTACTTAGCTGCTTCAGTTAAAATCATAAATTACTTTTCAGAATAGCTTCTCTTTCTCACAATTACTTTGCCCAGAAACTCAATTATCTGAATACCTATAAGAGAAACAAAGCAGTGACTGATATTTTATTTTAAGAAGCACGAAGAAGGAGGAGGTGGATGTGATTATTTTTTCTTGGAAAGGAAATTTAGTCATCTAATACAGTCATTTAGAAAAGTGCCATTCCTGAACATATACTTGGTTTTTGTATGCTAAATTGGCCTGAATCTACCCAATTAATTTTTAAGCCTATAATGTTACCATGGAGAGTGTGAAGCCAATACTGCCCATTAATTTCTTCAAGAAAAAACTCTAAAAAGCTAAGTTCACTAAAATGGTACGGAGACGAGACAGCATTTTGTGCATGAGAAGTTCTAATAAGAAAAATAGTCAAGAGCTAGCATAGCTAAAAGGGGGAGGCTAAGAAATAACCCTGAGAGACAGACAGCTGCCATGCACACTTCACAGGAAAACACTCAGATTTTGGAAAATCTATAAACAATCTAAATTGTTTTCTTTGCTGACACATCTAGCTGTCCAAAGGTAAAATGTCTTAAATGACTTCTTTGCATTCTCTCAGCTGATCAGCAGCTTGCTCGAGAGAAGGTAAGCAAAATTTGCTGTTTCATGTTGTCCCCAGTTTTTCCTTCTCTCTCTCTCTCTCTCTCTCTCTCTCTCTCTCCTTTCTATTTATAAAACAGGGATTTTAACTGGCCGAAATGAATTTATTATATACTCTATTGATTATGTAAGTAAAGTAATGTGCTAAAATGAACTGTATGTCTATTATTCTTTTAACTGAATTTTAATTTAAAAGACATAAGTGTTTGGTTTTAAGACTGTCTACATATAACTGTGATAGTTGGGCTCAAATATTAAAAGACTGTCATAACGAAGAAAACAAACACTTCCTTTTTGCCTCTGAAAACTAAAATTGTATCAACAGATAAAAATCACAAGGAGAAAAATCTGCCTAACATGATAGAGTTTTCTCATAACCAGGATCCCCATAAAGTCTCTTAGTTAAATTCAAGGATCATGTAACTCAGACATGAGATGAATAACGCTTGTCATATATCTTAATCCCTAATTTATTTTGTCTGTCAGTCCCATTAGCAGTGGACCACTTGAGGTCAGAGGTTATTTTTTATTCATATTTGTATCTCTTGCACATGTACAGTGTCTAGCTCATATTCAATGAACAAATTTGGACTGAAAGGCACAGACTCAAGACTTTGAAACCTCTCCCAGTGCCATGTCCTTGCCATGATGTTGAATAAATGAATGAATCATGAGTCTCACGCTTACTTAATATTTCTCACATGCCATGATTAATGGTCAAGCTAAATCTTAGCTCTTCTCTGTTAATCCACTTTCCCAGAATTTTTATTGATAGCTCTCTGCTAGGAAATGAGCAGTTTCTTTATATCCTGGGAGTGGCGTTACCGCTTTCTCTTTTCTTGGCAACTAACATGCTCTTCTCTGTGATAAAGTAGATTTTGCAGATTTTTCTCTAAGTCGTAAACAATAACACTTGGGTTCTCTTTCTTTTTATTAGCTTTCTAAATTTGCTCTTGTGGCAGTGGTTGGCCAGAGAGAAAAAGTAATACAAAAATCAATATTCCGTATGAGGAGAAGTGGAAAAGTAGCTGGGAATGTAAATTGTACATGAAGTTCACGTTTACACACACTTACACAGATTGGATGTAATTGTAAGATTCTCTTATTCTTATTCACCTTAGCCCTTTTTGTGCCTTCCTGAGAGCCATAGGAATGTAGACACCCTTGCTATGTGGAACTACCTGAACTACTTTCTGGGAAATGCCAAGGCTTTTATTCCTACACAGTTCAACCAAATGCAAAGGTATCTAGCACAAGATACCAAAAATGAACAAACAAATAAAATTAATAATACCTGTGCAAATACAAGATATCAAGAAAGAAATGAGTAAATTTTATGCATATATTCTTAATAACCCTGACCAGAAAAATCTTGATTACAATAGACAGGATCTTTAATTTGTGTCTTCATGAAAACAACAAAAGAATATATGGAGAATGACTGAATCTAACTTGCTACAATGATATATACAACGAATCGTAAATACCACAAACACCAAGCCTCATTACTCAATGTGACCTACTGTCCAGAAGCATTACAATTGCCTGGAAGCTTGTTGAAAATGTAAAAACTAGGGCCTGCCCAGACTTATTAAATCAGAATCCCATTCTTAACAAGGTCCCCAGGAGATCTGTATGCACATTATGTTTGAGAAGCGACTCCAACGAATATCATATGTATTGATCACACTCCAATTCTTTTTCACAAAGGAACTAATGATAGAGTCCTAACCATTGTGTTTAAAAGAATATAACTGGAAGACAGAAACATTGGTTGGTCCTAAATTCTCTTTTGTGTCTGTGCTGCCCCAAAGTCTACTCTGAACTGGGATTTTTCAGAGTCTTTTATACTAAGATATTGTCTTTCCTTAAACACTCGCTCAAATTACAGCCTTTGTGAACCAAATCTACAGTTGGTAGTTCTCAGCAAGGTGGGCATATAGTCTAGATCAATGCAATCTGAAGTGAGGAGAGAATGCTGGCTGCCCATCCACAAATTGTTTCTTCCTAGTGCGCACCAAGTTAAGGACCTTGGTAGAATGTTCATGATGAGATAAGGCGCTTGTACCAGCATGTAAATGATCTACTTCACGACGCACACGTAATTTTAGCTCCTACTATTTCTTAGTAAGACTTTCTCAATGAAGGCGGCAGTCTATCGAATTTCATTCAGGCCCAAGCTCACAGCCGTTTTCATGGACAAGAACTTTGAGTAACTCAGGCAGAGACTAAATGCAGAGAGCCTCTCTACTTGCTACAATGTGAACATGCTTAAGCATTCCATGCTCTTTATGTTATAGCAAAAATTAATTACTAATACAGTTAACTTTTCTGTAAATGTCATAACATCCATTGAATTCACTGCTAGATTCCCAGAACCTGGAACAGAGATGGGCTTCAATAAATGAGCTGCCTGGCTCAACTCCTGTTGTTGTTGCAGTTTTCTTTCTTCTGATTTAGGTTATAAACTTCCTGAGGCATAGATGTGGTTGGCCATGCTCAAAGGGCCTCTGCAGAAGTGACTTAGGGACTCACACCATACACATACAGAAGTATTAAATGTTGTAATAAAAGTAGAAAAATTGTCGTACTTTTGAAAGCTTCAAGAGTAAGATCTGCATGGCAAATTAAACATTTTCTACAATGTAAAATTTAAAGCATACTAACGCATATTAAATTAGCTAGACTTTCAAGCTAGCTAAAGATCAAAATAGATGCAATTTTGAAAGAGCAAAGGTGAGTTTGAATCACAAAGTGAATAGGCGCAGATAAGCTCTATGGCTTTTAGCAGAAAAGCCTCCTTTCCCTTCATTCGTGCCAGCGAGTTCATTTATCATTTTAAGATGCTTCAGTAATGATAAGAGGGGGACTAAGTGATGTGGTCTAATTTTTCAGAGTCAGGAGTTTTGGAGAAAGGTCAATATAGTAGTAAAGCTGCCCATTAAAAATAGCCTCTATAAACTGTTGGACAAAAGCACGTGCTGAGCATGAAGCAATTTATATTACCAGCTCTGTGACCTGGACAAGTCACACTCTCTGCTTTAGTTCTTCATCTTTAAAGTGGGACAATAATAGCACTTACCTTATGTGATTGTTGAGAGTATGTGACACAATTAGGACCATAACCAATTTACGATAAGAATTTTTTTAAATGTTAACTATTATTATCTAGGTAAAAGAGAACAATGAAATAAATGTAAAACATTCCATTTAAGAAAAAAAAATGATTCTATTTAAGATACTAAGATACTTTCTCTGCCACAGTTTCTAAACAAAGCTTTGCAGTAATTCCAAAATAACTTACCCAGGGAGTAGAATTTTGATATTGCCAGACTAAGTGTTTAAGATAGTTTTTGGTTGTAATTCATTCTCTCCTCTGTCAAATGTGATTGCAAAGGAGGAAAAAGACATTATCTCCACACGAAATGGTTTTACTTTTTTCTTTATTTTATTTAACTAATTATTTTTCAGAGCATTTGCGGCAATCTTAAAAACTTACACATGGTACCCACTACGTAAATGTTAAGATGATGGGTTGGTGCAAAGGTGGCTTGATAATGAATAAAATAGCAAAAAAAAAAAAAAAAAAAGCTTGAAAAATAATTAAAATAATTATTTATAATTGAGTGCCTACTATGTGTCAAATGCTTTCAGTGCTTTACATATTAGGGTGAACCAAATAACACTGCCAATACTTGACATTTTTAACCTGAAAGAATGTCCATGGAATAAGTTTTAGTCTAAATGCATTTTTTCCATTCCTTCAAATAGTAGTGTTCTCATTTTTTCAGGAAGGAAATCAAGTCTTACATTAGGTGACTTGGCTAAACCACATAGCTACAAAGTGACAGCATGGAGATATGAGCCCAGGTTTTGGGGCTCATCTCGTTAGTGGCTAATTCTAACATCCTTTGCATATTTCCTGGTCATGTAAATAATACAAAATATAAGAAATGTTTGCTATAGTAAAAGAGAGACTGGGCAGTAAGATGTTAAATATTTAAAAGAGGGTAAATATTTAGAAGTTAATCAAAGGTAGCACAAAACATGCTGCTGATTTAGCAGATGATATGGATTAAGGAGGTGAGACCCATAACTTAAAGAACATTTTCCCTCCACATAATGAGATAATTACCATCGATCAATTCCTGTTTATCCTGTCCTACATTCTATCTCCCTAAACTCTAAAAAGTTATGATTATATTGATATATAAAGAGAATGTCTTACTTTTTTTTGCTTAACTTAAAAGAGGAAGTGAGAAAGAACAGGTTGCATATTCAGGAAGCAGAATCACCTAGTGGAAAGTGCTCCCAGGAGGGAGAGAAGAAAGCAGAACTCCTGCCCGCTTCTTTCTGACTGCTGTGAACTTTGGGTAAATCCCTTTCCTCTCCTGGGCCTCTGATTCCTCTTAATACTAAGATGGCTGGACTAGATGCTTCATAGACTTTTATAATTTCATAGACTTTTTATAATTTAATGATCTTGTAAAATTAGACCATTAGTTATCATTTAAATGTATGTTTTGCAAAGTGTTAAGATAGAAGAAATAAAACAGTGAAGCATGAATTAGCTTATCATTGGAAATATTTTCCGTATTTAATCATAGCTTATTTCTTGTAGAAATGTAAACTGAGGTACGTGAAACCAATACTAGGCCAGCCTGTGAAAAAAATAGCTAGAAATTACTAAGCACTTAAAAATTTTTCAAAAATTACATATTATTCGCCATTCTGTCAATAAAAACCAATTTTACTACTTGCCTTAAGGTGAATGCAAATATTTTGATTCATTTGGACCTATAACATAATTTAGGGGACCTAGAAGTTTGTTTGTTTGTTTGTTTGTTTGTTTTCCCATGTGTACAATGACATCTTAGGTGCATTTGGTTTTAGAGTTGCTCCTGTGCTTTCAACATCACACTGAAAAGGGCAAGTAATAGGATAATCATAGGTTCTTTCACATTCTTTGCTTCTGCCTATCAATATCCTAATTACTTCTCTAACCCACTGACTCAGAGTCAATACCATGAATACTGATGATAGGAGATGATGCCAGGGAGGGAACTTATTGTAGTTCCAGCTTGTCTTTCTGCTTTTACTTTTTCTCCAGCTGGGAATTTAAAGACATAAGTTAGAAAAGAGTCTGGTCATCAAAAAGGAATTCATTAGCCTTTTAAAATATGACAAGCTAATGGGACAGGCAACCTGCAAGGAAAGGCACCTCTGACTTGCTGGACAGCATTTTCAGTTATCAGCATTTTTCTGGCACTTTAAATTGTAGTTGAATATTCTCCCATAAATATTGCAAGAATATGAAATGTAGCACATGTATTATCTTTTCAGTGAAATCTATTCTTATTTACATAAAGCATGTTCTATTTTCAACCTTGTATTTATAGAACATCAAAATTCACACATTTGACAAGAAGAGCCTTTCCACTAGAGTATAAAGATGGAAATTAAAAGAAAAATACATGGATGGTGTAAATATCCCATTTTCCTTTAACATTTATGTGTTAAGTAGGAATAAATCTGTTAAAGGCAATAGAATGAACTTGTGATTTTTCCTGAAAATAAAGAGGAAGTATTTTAAAATAGATATTCATTCATCATTTACAAAGATTTATTAAGTCTCTGCTATGTGCTGGTCCCAGAGAAATAAACTCTGGAAAATAAAATTACTTTGGTCTTTAAGGAGCATGCAGTCTTTTGGGAGACATGCACACAGAATGATAAAACAAATCAGAAGATGGAATCAACCCATTGTTGATATATAAACCAAAAAACAATGAGAATATGAAAGAGGGAATTTTATCTCTCCTGAGAAGCTAAGGACTACATCCCAGAAGAAAAACCATCTGAACTGAGTCTCGAAGGATGCAGAGAACATTCCCAGATGAAGGAACAGAAGCAGGACGTTGCAGCCAGTGGAAATATCAACAGATGTTAAGGAGGTGTGTATTTAGGAAATGGTTGCCAGGTCAAGGCAGCTCAAGTGTCATGGTGAAGGTGAAGTGTGGCATCATTGGACAGGCCATTTGATGCAGATGTTTGTCACCCCACAGGTCACCAGGTCTCATTTGGGAGGCTAGATAGCTGTTCCTTTCTTTCAGGCATCAAGTATTTCCTGAATCTGCAGTTATTTTATTGCTGTCTAAGTTTGTGTTATGATAAGTTATGATAAGGTTGAACCACTTGGCTTTCATTTTTCTTTGATTTATATCTTTCACCCATTTTCTTCATAATTTATTGCAATTTGCTTTTTGACTTGTAAAAGCTCTGTACAATTACTGATAGTCATCCTTTGCCATTTTTATGTGTTGTTTGTGCTTTTACAGCATTTTGTTTGTTATTTTGTCTATGGTATTATCCTGTACACAAGCTTTATCTATTAAGTTTAGTTAAGAAACACTTATTATGTGCTAGGGTATTCAAATGTGCTTTAAAAATGTTAGTACAGTTACTCCTTATAGCAACCCTAGGGGAGAGGGTATTAATGCTCCCAAGTTATAAGTAAGTAAACTGAGCCACACGAGAGGTTATGTAACTTGTTAGTAGATATGAATCCAGAATATGCTCCAGAACCTGTACTTTGAGCCTAGGCTAAGCTGCTGTCTTTAAAATTAGACACTCTATTTCTTTATAGTATCTATATTTTATCTCTCATTAAACAAGATCTTGCCCAAATGAGAGATTATAAAATTACTTCCTAAGACATTCTTATAATAAGTTTATGGTTCTGTGACTTTTAGGTTTAAAACTTGAATCGATTTGTAATTCATTGTTTTGCACAATTTGCATTAGAAAGTTCCTTTTCCCCTCAAATGCTACATCATTTATTATACTAGCCATTATTTCCTTCGTTGGTTTGAAATAATAAATTTATTTTAAAATAGATTTTCATATATACATAGGTTTTTTAATAGGTCCTTGATTTCATTTCATTGTTTAATTTGTTCATTCCTTCACAAACACCACATTGCTCTAATTACTGTAACTCTATGGCATCGATGCTGATAAATGTTAGAGTAAGTGTCTTCATTTTTTAAAATACTTGTCATTCTTCTCATGCACTTACTCCTTCAAAGAAGTATATAGAATCAGTTTCTTAAGTTCTATAAAGTTTTTTTTTAACTTTTGAGGGTACTGCATTTTGACTTGGGATACAGTGTACTTATTAATCAATTTGAAGAAAACTAATAACATCAAAGTAATTATCTTCATATTAATATATGGTATGTTCTTCCATTTATTAAAGTCTAATACTGTACTTTCAATTTTTTAAAAGTCTTCCACGATATTTGCTAAGTTTATTCCTAAGCATTTTTCATTGCTTTCCACTTTTAATGAGCTCTCAAATTCCATTAAAATTTCTAATTGGATCCTGCTGACATATAGAAAAACTATTAATGTTTGCATGTCCTTCTTGTATATAATTGTCATATTAAATTCTTCTATTAGTTTTGTAATTTTTAAATTAGTTATCTTGGAAATTTTCTTAGAAGTCATACCTGTGAAAATTGTTAACTTTATTTCTTCCTCTGCAATATTTATACTTTTTAATTATGTTGTCTCCTTTTGTATGTATTTATAATGAAAACTATTGGTGATAGTATTCTTAATTTTCTAGTTCCTGATCTTAATTGAAATTCTTTCTATCTTTCATAATTTAGAATGGTCTTACACAGAAGCTTGATTTTTATTCCTAAAGTAGTTTATTTCACCCACGCATTTAAATGACAGTTTGGCTGGTACAGAACTTTAAGTTTTCAATCTTTTGTCTCAACTTTCTAGCATCTTTCCCAACATAGTATCTTGTGTTTCAGAGAAGAAGTCTGATGCCAATCTGAGAGTCATTCCATTGTGGCAACTTGTTAGGGTCCTCCGCTCTTTTCCTTGTTGGTTTCTAGAACTGTCTTCAGCCTTGGAGTTCAAATATTTCATCTCAACTTCGTATAAATGTATATAAATTTAGAGTTAACGTGACGAGACAAAATATCAGACACCCAATTAAACTGAATTTCAGATAAACAATGAATTAAAATTCTGTCTCAAATGTAGCTATTTTTATTCACAAATCTGATCATCTTTATGGGGGTATTTATAGTTATTATTACTGTTTGGCATTTAGTGGGCTTTTGGGGACTAAAGTCCTTTTGCAGCTCAGAGAAATATTTTTATTATTTCTTTGACACTTTGTACTAGGTCAAAAAACCGGTTCTTAAAATCATCGTGTATGTTGAATATCGTGCTGCCTTTATCCCCTGGACAAGCTGTTCTTAATTTGATTATTGTCATAGGCTCTAAAATGCTCACATGATAGAAGTGGACAAAAATGGTAGATTTTTTTCTCCTTTATTCTTTTGGTCCCTATTTTCTGGATAGATAGATATTAGCAATTCTGAATCTTTTCTCTATTTCTTATAACTTTTCTATTAAATTTTTATATATATTTTTTATGTTTTATGTTTGGGAACTGTCATAACCAAATCAATTTATTACTTAGACCTTTCATTAAAATTTAAAATTTTAGCTATCATTGAAATTAAATTTTTAATTTAATTTCTAAGAATTTTTTCTTGATGTCAGGTTATTCTTTTCTCAAAGTGATTTGTTCTTGCTCCACATCTTTTTAAATTCGTTTGTACTATTGCGTTATTTTGGGCTCTTCTGGGATTAGTTTTGTGTGATCAGCTTTCTCCTTCTCCATGAAGGTGTTGGTTATCCTCAAATACTGGTGACACATTGGTTATCCATTCTTGTTTATATACATTCATATTTATAAATGAAGGATTTGGTTTATCAATATAAGTAATAACAGTGGTTTTGACCATAGTTGTGAAAATCTGTCTTTGCAATAAGCTATTCCTCTGTATAGAAGAGGGAAACTTGGGGTCTGTGAGAATGAGATCTCAGCATGCTGGCCTTCCTTTGTAATTTGAGCAGGAGGAAGCAGAAAAGCTGAACACCTTCATAATTGTCAAAGCAAGAATTCCTCAAGGTAGCACTTTTAAGATCAAGTGCTTTAACAAAGGACAATCAAAATTTGAGGACCTCACTGTTTTTAGAACAAGCTGACTCACAGCCATTACTACAAATCATTCTATTGCAAAGGTGCTTACTACTAAAAATAACATAATGATCCTTAGCACGCTCACTCTGTATTCAGCATTGTCTGCAAAAAGCAGGCGAAGATGTGGATCATGGATCATGCACGATGTTATTTTCCATCTGTGGGAGTAGAATCTCTTTTCTTATTTTTATACTCAACTTAGAAAAGAATTCTTAGAAAAGAATTAGTTGAAAATATAGGACTTTACTGTAATATAATTTAGTTTCTTATGAAAGAGTTGTATATGAAATTAGACCTACTGCTTGGAATGTGAATGCGCTTTCAAATATTCTGCCATCAAGGTGTTGGATTACCTCACACTTTTAAACTATATGACGCAATTTACCTGCTATGAAGATTAAAATACACACATAATTTTAAATTTTATTCCTTAATTTATGCAACTACTTTCCTTTCTCATTTTTGTCTCTGGTTTTTTAAGCACAATTTTCAAATTCAAAATACATTTTGAGTATTTCTTTCAAGCTGAGATGATGTTTTGTGTTATCAAATGAGAGAAAACTTGCATCTTTCTACTTGCTATCCTTAGGGTATTATCCACCTGTTTATAGTTCAAAATGAAGCTCCAGGCATCACTACATTTTAGGCAGCAAAATGGAGGCATAGGGGATTGGAAAAGATAAAGAACGCTTGCTTCTTGTTTTTTAAGGAAATTTCATAATATCTAAAAAACAACATATCTGCTTATATACCATGGAATGGAATTTAGTCACATAGTACACCTTGCTGAGAAATCTAGTCCTTATTTCATGTATCTGTGTGCTCAGTTAAAAATCAATGGTTTCTGTTCCAGATTAAAGAAGACTGAAGAGACATGACAACTAAATGCAATGTGTGGTCCTGAATTAGATCCTAGACATGAAAAATAATTTGTTCTTGAAAACATTATTGGGACAATTGGTAAAACTGAAATATGGGCTGAGTTTTATGTAATAGTATTGTATCACTGTTAAATTTCTTGAACTTGATAACTATGTTGTGGTTAAGTAGGAGAATATTCTTGTTCTTAGTAAATATGCACATGTTACGGAGTAAGGTGTCATGATTTATGTAACTTACTCTTGAATGGTTAAAATTTTGTTAAATGTATATTATATTAAAATCATATGTACTTATGTATATACAGATGATATAAAGATAATAATGATAGATAGATAGATAGATAGATAGATAGATAGATAGATAGATATAGATAGATAGATAGATAGATAGATAGATAGATAGATAGTAGATGGATGGATCATAGGTAGATGATAGATAAAAACAAATGAAACAAATGCAAAATGTTAACAACTGATATATCTCCAGGTCCATGTTTTTGAATCTTATGAATCTCTCATTCATTCATTCCAAAGATGTATCCTTAAGTGCTTACCACATACCAAGCACTGTGCTAGGACTTGAGATAAACATGGTCCCTGTCCTTTTGGAGTTTTAAACTAATGAGGAAGACAGGCATTAATGAGATAATCCAACATATTAGTATATTCATGTAAGCTGAGAGACCGTTATGAAAGAATTTACCAAATATCATGAAAATGGTCAAAAGGACTTTGCCATATGCATGGCAGGATGATGGCGACCATTCAGGAAGACTTTCCTGAGGGGATGTTACATATACTTAACCTAGAGAATGAACAAGGACAAACTATTTAAAGAAAGGGCTGGAGCAGGAAGATCACTTAGAGTAAAGAGCGTAGCACACAAATCTCAAGATGCGAGAAAGAAATTTCTGGTTAAAAAACTGAGAGAAGATCTGTAGAGCTGGAGTACAGAAAGCAAGATGGTAAGTGGAAGGTGATGAAGCTGGAAAAACTCAAGTTTAAAATGATGTGGGAACTAAGACAGGTCTCATAAAGTTACTTCTGTCTTTATCCTAAGTATAAATCAGAATCCTCTGAAGGGTTTGAAGCAGAGAACAACTTACCTAGTTTTATATATTGAAAAGCTTTTCTGAATACAGTGTAGAGAACAGCTGAAGAGTTTATAAGAAGAGAATACTCTAGAAATCCAGGCCAAAAAAAAAAAAGAGCAGTGGGCAGAATCAAGAGATATTCAAGCGATGAAACATAGAACCTGATGATTTAGATATGATAAGAAAGAGAGAGTGAGGGTGAAGGAGGAGTTGAAGGTGACCCACACATTTCCAAATTGTATAAAGGATGGATGGCGGACCATTTTCTGAAACAGGGAAATACCAAGTAAAGATTAGATTTAGATAGGTAAGGTGTTAATTTTTAGTTTGTTTTAAGACGCTTGAGTTTGAAGTGCCTTTCAGACCTTCAAGTAAGTATTTCAGGGAGTCAGTTAAATATATAGGTCTGGAGCTCAGAGGAAATATCAGAGGTAGAAGAAACAGATTTTAGAGTGTTTGGCACACAGATTGGTGGTAACTAAACCACAGTCTCAGATGAGATCACCTACAGAGATAATAGAGAGGAGAAAAAAAATGAGAATCTAGGACTTGAATATAGAAAAACAGCAGGAAGGAGATGGGGAGGGGAGGAAAAGGAGACTGAGGGGAGTGGCTGGGCGGGTAGAGACTAAGTCAGGAGTTTATAGTGTGATAGAGACCAAGGGAGGAGCACTCAAGAGCACTGAACAGTCAGATTCTACAGAAAAGTCAAGGAAGATGAGGGCAGAAAGTTAAGATTTCAGACTACAAAAGGGTTCTGAAATGTTACACCAAGGATAAGGTGTGACGAATACATCTTTAAGTCTGTGTGTGTGTGTGTGTGTGTGTGTGTGTGTGTGGTTAATATTTGGATCATTCTGATGCTGAATTCTCAATGATCCTGGTAAAGATTAGCTTTACTAAAGATGGCATTTCACAGAATACATGGAAACAATAAAGTCATTAGTTTCTTAAAACTGTATCTAATATTTTGATGTTGACCTCAACAAAAAAAATGTTTAATTAATTTATAAACTTTCAGTCATTCAAGGAACAGAATTGTTACAGTTTCCAATTTTAGGACAAGATGCTTTGGGTGCTTACCCCGGGAGCCTCTGGTTGGCCCTTGACTAAAAAAAAGTGGGTATGTCCCTCAGAAACACTGCCTGGGTATCACAGCATTAGACTCTGAAAGCTGAAATTGTGGCCCCCAAACACTTTGCCTTTAGTCTCCGAAAGAATGGAGTATAGTGATTGTCATCTCTCATCATCTCAGGAAGGGTTGGTTATTTGTCTCACACTCGGAGAATGTACCTTCAAAAACTGTACCTTTTGGAAAGCTCTAGCACTTAATCATTTATCTCCACTCAAAATATCATAGGTATTTAATTTTACCCTTATTTACATTTTTTAAAGGTTTTACAATAAGGAGCTATGTCAAATTATCTCCTTTTGTAATTAAAATATTTTAATGGATGAACAACTTAATTGACAAGATACTATAGTTATTTTAAGAGGCAATTATAATTTTAATGGTTCTAATAATTGTTATAGTTCAATGAAATAGGTTTCATGTAGATGCAACTATAAAGCAAATGAAAACGCAATAAGAAACTCATGGTTTTTCTGTATTGTTATAAATTCAGAAAATTTTCAAAGAGATTATTTCTCTTATATTTGTCTTTTTAATTTAGAAAAATATTAATATTGGAAAAACTTTGTGCAAAGTTTTGGAATCCTAACCAAAAAGACCATATGTTATTTCAATATCAGTTTACTGCTCTTGTTTAATCATTTCTTTTAAACCTGCTTTCTCAACCTAAGGGAGCATGCCTTGTCCCTGTCTATTTGTACTGCTGATTACCACAAGGCAATCTTAGCTAATATTCCATGACTACTCAAGCATCTTTAGTTCGTTCAAATTAACGTTCTTTATGATCTTAAGCTCAGCAGCTTCTTTTTTCTTTTTTTCTAAATATTTACTAAATATTTTCTTGTCTCTTAAGTTTCAAAATCCTTCAAAACTCTCTGTCCATTTGCTAAATATGCACTTGGTCTCTGGGTCACAGTGCAGTCCACTGAATTCTGTGTGTGCACCTGTCTCACGGGTCCTTCTTTTCACCCAGTATTAGCACAACTGTGAGACCCTTTTAACAATTTAAAAACTATTGCTTCCTTAGGTAAAAACAAATGTAGGTCAAGATAAACTATCTTATGTTCAAATGCATTAAATTCTCATTTCACACCAAATTTCAAAATACATGTAGGTCTCTTTTCAGCATTATGTTTTTAATCCACAAACAACAGAGTAACGCTAAAAGCAAATTCATTTTGGTGGCATGTCTCTCATATAAGTAAAGGTAAAGAAACGAAGAGCAAGTGAGTGCTTTATTTTCTCTCAGGGTGAATGGTAAAGTAGAAAAGATCAATATTTTCTGGATAAAAGGAGAAAACATAATATGAAAAATAAGAGTCTTCAAATTCATTTGAGCAACGAGCATTGTTCATAGACAATATGAAAATATTATACATACATAGATAAGATTCCTCCTCCCCAATTTTTGTAGGTACTATTATGATTAATAAAGCACAAGTTATTGTAGCCTTTTGGGTTTATTTCTCTCAACAACTTCTAAAATTTCAATCAGGTGAATATCTGAGAAATTCTTTAAGATTTAAAAGAGCTATTGAATGTGTGCAAAGATTTAGCTACAGGCATATTCACAATCTCACTAATTATAGCAGTGAAAATGTGAAACAACCTAAGTAAATAAAAATTAAAGTTTGATTAAATAAATTATAATATATCTATAATTTTGTCCTTTCACATTGCAAGAACCATAGACGCAGATGGTCAATTTCAAAAGAGTAGAAGTTACTGAGAAGCATTAACAACTGTGCTGTAGGACAGGGCCCTAGCTCTCATCCTGTTCTCTCGAGGGTCTCTAGCTCCTGAGGAAACAGGGTCCCTAATTTCTTTCTAACTTAACTTCCATAAGCAGAAAGGCTCTGATTAGTTTTATCGGTCACTATTATACATGGAGCATCTTCTATAATCATAACATGTGGTTAAGAAGCTGGTATGGGGTAATAGACTTTCAAAACTATCAGAGAATTAGAGTAATATAACTATCAAAAATAAAACAGATCTTCAAATATATGTGAATGAAATAAACCATTCGAATAATGACTCCTAAGGCATGGATTATATGATTTGGGATAGTTTTACAAAACGTAATTTTCATCCATCTTGAAAACTAAAGCAAAGAAAACCTATAAAAATTTTTGTGTAACTGTACTGACATGACATATGGGTCACGCAGTCTCACTTGGTCAGTATTTGTCATTCTTTCTGAAAGAATGTATCTATTAATTTCAGTCCCAATGCAACTTTACACTGCATGGCATATAAATCTATTATTGTTTTGACATTTTGACTAAGGTTGATTATAGTTTCTTAGTCAATTAATTAGCAAAGCACCTCTTTTTCTTCTTGGCAATCTCTCTGTAAAATTCCTTTTTACCATTATCTATTTTTCTTTTCCCCACATTTCTCAATTCTATATTACTACTGTTTCTTCTCTCTCCTGATTCAGAATTTTTGAGAAAGGTTGGTCTGGAGTAACCAGCTATCCAAGATTAGAAGAAATAACCTGAGAAATGGTGCTTCAGTACATTGGATTAAAGAGTACCTGTTTCTCAAAGTACTAATTCATACTGTACCCCCCATCTCCCATATTTTAGTTCCCATATTATTGAAAGCATATTCTTATCAGCCAGCCATTAGCTCAGACTGTGATTTCCGGGCCAAGAAGTTCTGGTCATATTAGCTAGATTGGCTTCACTTTTTGAACTATTTGTGCTAAAGGAACACCTCACCTTCCAATTTATATGGATCAATACTATCAATCATTAAAAATAAATGTATGAAAAATTAAATTAAGTTAAAGCAGGAATATAAAATAAAAGCTCCAATTTATTTATTATTATTACATGACAGCAGACATAGCATACTGTGGCAGATTGCTATAAATGATTTCAATGCTTACCCTTAACTGATGTGCTTACTTTGGTCACTGATGAGTAACAGTTTTCAGACTGGCATTGTTCCACAGACCACACTCTGAGTGGTAATGACTGAGAAGCATAGGACTGATGGGCTCCGTAATTAACAAACACTCTAAAGTTGCCAGCACGCAAAAGCGGAATACTATACAGTCATTTAAAATTAATGCAAAAGAATATTTATTGATGTGTAGAGATCTTTCTTACATATATATATTTTTAATTTTTAATTAAGTTTATTGGGGTAACTGGTTAATACGATTATATAATTTTCAGGTGTACATTATTATTTGACATCTGTATATTCTATAGTGTGTTTACCACCCAAAGTCCAGTTTCCTTCAGCTACCACATATTTGATCCCCTTTATTCACTTCATCCTCTCCCTAAACCCTATATTTGACTCCTTTTATCCTGTCTACCTCCCCCTTCTGTTCTCCTCCACCGCTCTAGTAACCACTGGTCTATAGTGCCACTAGTCTCTGGTAACCATTAGTCTATATTTCATGTCTATGAGTCTCTGTTCATTTGTCCTGTTCATTTGTTGCTTTTAGGTTTATATCCCACATATAAGTGATATCATGTGATTTTCAAATTTTTCTGTCTAGTTTATTTCGT
>NW_011888997.1:3586951-3589088 GCF_000151845.1 Pteropus vampyrus | reverse complement strand
ATGTTATTTCAATATCAGTTTACTGCTCTTGTTTAATCATTTCTTTTAAACCTGCTTTCTCAACCTAAGGGAGCATGCCTTGTCCCTGTCTATTTGTACTGCTGATTACCACAAGGCAATCTTAGCTAATATTCCATGACTACTCAAGCATCTTTAGTTCGTTCAAATTAACGTTCTTTATGATCTTAAGCTCAGCAGCTTCTTTTTTCTTTTTTTCTAAATATTTACTAAATATTTTCTTGTCTCTTAAGTTTCAAAATCCTTCAAAACTCTCTGTCCATTTGCTAAATATGCACTTGGTCTCTGGGTCACAGTGCAGTCCACTGAATTCTGTGTGTGCACCTGTCTCACGGGTCCTTCTTTTCACCCAGTATTAGCACAACTGTGAGACCCTTTTAACAATTTGAAAACTATTGCTTCCTTAGGTAAAAACAAATGTAGGTCAAGATAAACTATCTTATGTTCAAATGCATTAAATTCTCATTTCACACCAAATTTCAAAATACATGTAGGTCTCTTTTCAGCATTATGTTTTTAATCCACAAACAACAGAGTAACGCTAAAAGCAAATTCATTTTGGTGGCATGTCTCTCATATAAGTAAAGGTAAAGAAACGAAGAGCAAGTGAGTGCTTTATTTTCTCTCAGGGTGAATGGTAAAGTAGAAAAGATCAATATTTTCTGGATAAAAGGAGAAAACATAATGCTTTTGCCAGGAGTCTTCAAATTCATTTGAGCAACGAGCATTGTTCATAGACAATATGAAAATATTATACATATATAGATAAGATTCCTCCTCCCCAATTTTTGTAGGTACTATTATGATTAATAAAGCACAAGTTATTGTAGCCTTTTGGGTTTATTTCTCTCAACAACTTCTAAAATTTCAATCAGGTGAATATCTGAGAAATTCTTTAAGATTTAAAAGAGCTATTGAATGTGTGCAAAGATTTAGCTACAGGCATATTCACAATCTCACTAATTATAGCAGTGAAAATGTGAAACAACCTAAGTAAATAAAAATTAAAGTTTGATTAAATAAATTATAATATATCTATAATTTTGTCCTTTCACATTGCAAGAACCATAGACGCAGATGGTCAATTTCAAAAGAGTAGAAGTTACTGAGAAGCATTAACAACTGTGCTGTAGGACAGGGCCCTAGCTCTCATCCTGTTCTCTCGAGGGTCTCTAGCTCCTGAGGAAACAGGGTCCCTAATTTCTTTCTAACTTAACTTCCATAAGCAGAAAGGCTCTGATTAGTTTTATCGGTCACTATTATACATGGAGCATCTTCTATAATCATAACATGTGGTTAAGAAGCTGGTATGGGGTAATAGACTTTCAAAACTATCAGAGAATTAGAGTAATATAACTATCAAAAATAAAACAGATCTTCAAATATATGTGAATGAAATAAACCATTCGAATAATGACTCCTAAGGCATGGATTATATGATTTGGGATAGTTTTACAAAACGTAATTTTCATCCATCTTGAAAACTAAAGCAAAGAAAACCTATAAAAATTTTTGTGTAACTGTACTGACATGACATATGGGTCACGCAGTCTCACTTGGTCAGTATTTGTCATTCTTTCTGAAAGAATGTATCTATTAATTTCAGTCCCAATGCAACTTTACACTGCATGGCATATAAATCTATTATTGTTTTGACATTTTGACTAAGGTTGATTATAGTTTCTTAGTCAATTAATTAGCAAAGCACCTCTTTTTCTTCTTGGCAATCTCTCTGTAAAATTCCTTTTTACCATTATCTATTTTTCTTTTCCCCACATTTCTCAATTCTATATTACTACTGTTTCTTCTCTCTCCTGATTCAGAATTTTTGAGAAAGGTTGGTCTGGAGTAACCAGCTATCCAAGATTAGAAGAAATAACTTGAGAAATGGTGCTTCAGTACATTGGATTAAAGAGTACCTGTTTCTCAAAGTACTAATTCATACTGTACCCCCCATCTCCCATATTTTAGTTCCCATATTATTGAAAGCATATTCTTATCAGCCAGCCATTAGCTCAGACTGTGATTTCCGGGCCAAGAAGTTCTGGTCATATTAGCTAGATTGGCTTCACTTTTTGAACTATTTGTGCTAAAGTAACACCTCACCTTCCAATTTATA
>NW_011888997.1:3580195-3583241 GCF_000151845.1 Pteropus vampyrus | reverse complement strand
ATGCATTTTATCATTTCAGTTCTTATATTTAGGTCCTTAATGCATTTTGAGTTAATTTTGGTGTGAGGTGATAGATAACAGTCTAGTTTCATTCTTTTGCAAGTGGCTTTCCAGTTTTCCCAACACCATTTATTGAAGAAGCTTTCCTTTCTCCACTGTATGCTTTTGACTTCTTTGTCAAAAATTATTTACCCATATAAATATGGGTTTATTTCCGGACTCTCAATTTTGTTCCACTGATCCGTATGTCTGTTTTGCTGCCAATACCATGCTGTTTTGATTATTGTCATTTTGCAGTATAATTTGTCTTTCTCATATATTAATTGAGAAAAGCATGTTAGAAAGAAGTATGATCTTATTTTTATTAACGAACAATAGCATGGTGAAAAGTCAGAAAGTATAAGAGTGGTTACTTCTGGGTGATGGATTTATGAGGGATAAT
This sequence comes from Pteropus vampyrus, assembly GCF_000151845.1. Lineage (NCBI taxonomy): Eukaryota > Metazoa > Chordata > Mammalia > Chiroptera > Pteropodidae > Pteropus > Pteropus vampyrus. The sequence goes on along the minus strand of NW_011888997.1, from coordinate 3,582,799 downwards.
TTTCCATGTTGTTAATATTTTCTTATCAACGTATCTTAATTTTTGTACTATGATTGTGTATTTTATTTATTAAAATATTAGGACTCATGGACATGGATTGCTATTTTTAAATTGATCATTCAGTATTTTTATATTTCACTTCAGGGTCTATCATTCAGTTTCTATAAGCTTTATAAGCTCGAATAAGTGGCTGGATTGGAAGCCCCATAAATAAAGGACACAGCCTTAGAATGACAAAATGTGGGTACTTAAGATGCATTCACTGTGTAGAAAAGAAAGGGCTGATGTTATTTGGTTTTTATTTTCAAAGCATTTATTTCTAAAGACATATTTGCTTAAATATTGGTAATTTCATATGGCTTAACTTAATATTAAATAAAGTTATAACTAAGTAATATTTCCTCTCCCACTTTTCTAAGTAAAAATTAATTATGTGCCTATAACAAATAGATAATCTTTACTTTTCTCGATTTTGCAAAATTGTTATTTCCTTTTCGAAAAAAAAAGTGCTTCATTAAATGAACCAGCCTGAACTGACATGAACAATAAGTTCTGCAAATCTCTGCTTGGTTTTTGCATTGTAAATTGTCTTCAATTAATTAATCCTTATCTCCCTAGGGCAGGCCTTTGACATATCTGGAACAAAACTCAGTCAAATGTCAAAATAGGAGGGACAAAAACAGTTCAACTGAAACATATCAGCCACATCCAATTTATATGAATTTATTTCTTCTGAGGTAGAGAGTACTTACGAAATTGATATTTGTAAAGTAGAATTTGTAGCATATTAATAAAAAGGACTAAATACATAAGCTTTTAAAATAGCAAATCGCTTAGTACTCTAATGCCTCTAATATGGTATTAATCTATTTAAAACAATGCATAGTAGCAGTACGCTTCTTCAGTAGATTATTCTAGTGTTCTTCCATTTAAAAAGGAATAAATAATCCCAAACCTTTTCTTTAAACTTTTAAGTTTGTATTTTAAATTATATCTTTTATGTTGAGGTTTAAATTTTACTAATATACCCACACCTCTGTGATTAAAATCTCCTGGTCAGGGCATTATTAGAAGAAACAGAATCAGAAGGAATCAGCAGTCTCTTCTCCTGCCTACCAAAGAAATGGGGAACACAGAGTCTCCACAAAGTACTCAAAGCAGCAGCTGCTGAAACAGCTAAAATAATGAGAGAATCAGAGAACCCTCTCTTTTTTTACCTGGAGTCCAAAAACAAAGTAGAAAAAGACCCATCTCATTGCATCAATGATTGGTATTTAAAGAAAAGATTCTCCTGAGTAAGCGAGGTTGGAAAGAGCAGACCATTACACTTCCCCTTTCCCTTTTCTTATCACCAGAGGACAAAAATGAAAACAAAAACCAGAAAGTTACACCTGCAAAGATCCTACATTATTCATACTTGGGCTAATTACCATGCCTCCTTTGCACACACACCCCCTTCCCTGCATGCTGGCACACAGTGAAGGGCCCAACCTCCAGTGACTCCTTTCTAATTTGCTTCTTAGAGCCGATGTTCAGCGTATGAGTCATCAAGCCCCCAGCAGAAGATTGCCTGAAAAAAACAAGATTTCAGTTAGAGAACCAGTCCTATGGATTGATGGTTGCTTCTTACCACACAAGTGAAACAGAACAACAACAAATGACCATGCTTTTCTCTTTGTGAATGAATTTCAGGAAAGAAAGGCAGTAGAAAGGATACAGGGAATAAAGAAATGAATATTCAGCTTCAAATTGTGCTGAAGTAAATCTGAAAAAGAAACCACAGCAGGGACTTATTGCTCAATTCCAGCCCATTTGCAGAGGATAAAAAGACATAGCAATGTGAGTGAAAATCAAGGAATCAAGCTCAGCAGGAATTTGCCACGTTAGCTTTAAATGCTATTGCATTTATGGCTAAGTGTTTTACCATCAGTATTCACTGATCTCACTTGATCTCCATCAAGAAAGATGGAGAAGGTTTGGACAAGCAAGGGAGTATTGACACAAAATTATCTCTAGGAATAAAAAAGCACACTTCATGATGAAGGAATTACTAAACTTAAAGACAACTAATGGATTACTGGTGGAATTCTTGATGAATTCAGGAATTCTTGATGGACCATTTAAAAGTTGGTTCTTGAATTTGCCACTAACCTATGTCTTGTAAGTATAATTTTCCACACACACATACACAAAAAAGGATGTAGGAAGCAAAGTTTTTGAGAGCTAAATTTGCCAGCTACATAAGTGGGTTGCATCTTATTGTCTTCAAACAAAAAGGATAATTACAGATATTTTAAATTGTTGGATTTTTTTTGAAACTAATGATTAAATATCTTATAACAAGGTCACTTCAAAAGCACTGCAATTTATAAGAAAGAAATTGTGGATTCTATGTGTCAGTCTTTTCAGGAAATATTTATTTTATTTTAAAGTATAATTCCAGTTGAGCTACCTCACAGAAACAAGTAAAACTAGTTTCAGTTATCACTGAGATAAAAAATGATTTGTTTTTAAAAATTCCAAATTGTGTTTACTTGTGGTAACTAAACAGTCACAACTCTGCGGCTATATTATAAAATGCAGAACTACTCTGAAACATATGAT
>NW_011888997.1:3574115-3580145 GCF_000151845.1 Pteropus vampyrus | reverse complement strand
TCTTCAATTAATTAATCCTTATCTCCCTAGGGCAGGCCTTTGACATATCTGGAACAAAACTCAGTCAAATGTCAAAATAGGAGGGACAAAAACAGTTCAACTGAAACATATCAGCCACATCCAATTTATATGAATTTATTTCTTCTGAGGTAGAGAGTACTTACGAAATTGATATTTGTAAAGTAGAATTTGTAGCATATTAATAAAAAGGACTAAATACATAGGCTTTTAAAATAGCAAATCGCTTAGTACTCTAATGCCTCTAATATGGTATTAATCTATTTAAAACAATGCATAGTAGCAGTATGCTTCTTCAGTAGATTATTCTAGTGTTCTTCCATTTAAAAAGGAATAAATAATCCCAAACCTTTTCTTTAAACTTTTAAGTTTGTATTTTAAATTATATCTTTTATGTTGAGGTTTAAATTTTACTAATATACCCACACCTCTGTGATTAAAATCTCCTGGTCAGGGCATTATTAGAAGAAACAGAATCAGAAGGAATCAGCAGTCTCTTCTCCTGCCTACCAAAGAAATGGGGAACACAGAGTCTCCACAAAGTACTCAAAGCAGCAGCTGCTGAAACAGCTAAAATAATGAGAGAATCAGAGAACCCTCTCTTTTTTTACCTGGAGTCCAAAAACAAAGTAGAAAAAGACCCATCTCATTGCATCAATGATTGGTATTTAAAGAAAAGATTCTCCTGAGTAAGCGAGGTTGGAAAGAGCAGACCATTACACTTCCCCTTTCCCTTTTCTTATCACCAGAGGACAAAAATGAAAACAAAAACCAGAAAGTTACACCTGCAAAGATCCTACATTATTCATACTTGGGCTAATTACCATGCCTCCTTTGCACACACACCCCCTTCCCTGCATGCTGGCACACAGTGAAGGGCCCAACCTCCAGTGACTCCTTTCTAATTTGCTTCTTAGAGCCGATGTTCAGCGTATGAGTCATCAAGCCCCCAGCAGAAGATTGCCTGAAAAAAACAAGATTTCAGTTAGAGAACCAGTCCTATGGATTGATGGTTGCTTCTTACCACACAAGTGAAACAGAACAACAACAAATGACCATGCTTTTCTCTTTGTGAATGAATTTCAGGAAAGAAAGGCAGTAGAAAGGATACAGGGAATAAAGAAATGAATATTCAGCTTCAAATTGTGCTGAAGTAAATCTGAAAAAGAAACCACAGCAGGGACTTATTGCTCAATTCCAGCCCATTTGCAGAGGATAAAAAGACATAGCAATGTGAGTGAAAATCAAGGAATCAAGCTCAGCAGGAATTTGCCACGTTAGCTTTAAATGCTATTGCATTTATGGCTAAGTGTTTTACCATCAGTATTCACTGATCTCACTTGATCTCCATCAAGAAAGATGGAGAAGGTTTGGACAAGCAAGGGAGTATTGACACAAAATTATCTCTAGGAATAAAAAAGCACACTTCATGATGAAGGAATTACTAAACTTAAAGACAACTAATGGATTACTGGTGGAATTCTTGATGAATTCAGGAATTCTTGATGGACCATTTAAAAGTTGGTTCTTGAATTTGCCACTAACCTATGTCTTGTAAGTATAATTTTCCACACACACATACACAAAAAAGGATGTAGGAAGCAAAGTTTTTGAGAGCTAAATTTGCCAGCTACATAAGTGGGTTGCATCTTATTGTCTTCAAACAAAAAGGATAATTACAGATATTTTAAATTGTTGGATTTTTTTTGAAACTAATGATTAAATATCTTATAACAAGGTCACTTCAAAAGCACTGCAATTTATAAGAAAGAAATTGTGGATTCTATGTGTCAGTCTTTTCAGGAAATATTTATTTTATTTTAAAGTATAATTCCAGTTGAGCTACCTCACAGAAACAAGTAAAACTAGTTTCAGTTATCACTGAGATAAAAAATGATTTGTTTTTAAAAATTCCAAATTGTGTTTACTTGTGGTAACTAAACAGTCACAACTCTGCGGCTATATTATAAAATGCAGAACTACTCTGAAACATATGATGTATATCTCATTTCTTTAGTCTATAAGATAGTGAAATGCCAAACATTACATACATATGTACTTCTGTTTAGCACGTTGCAATGTAACTTGGTTACAGCATGTTATACAGGATGTTTTTTCTAATACTAGAAATTTTCCTTATGGAATTCTATTTAAAAGGATCCATCTGGGGTTATAGTTTTGCCTATTTTATCCTCCCTTGCCTAACAAAAAGCACTGGTTGTGAAGGAAGGGTAGTTAAGGAATAGTAAATTGGCCTTGCCTGCCTGTGCTTGTAGATGGCCTTGTGCAGAAGGTTCTCATCAAACACTTGTTGAATGGTATCCCCTTAACAACTATCAAATTCTTAGCCTTGTTTCTCATTGTTTCTTCAAAACAGGTCCTATACTTAATACTGTCTGCTTCTAACAAACTTTCCTCACCATTTTCACCAGCATAAAGGAACAGACTAAATTACTTGCAAGATCCCTTCTAATTTTTAATCATAACAACTTATGATTCAAGAATGTACCACTTTCTATGAGAAACATTCTTTGATTCTCCCCCTGAATATAATCTCTTGTTTAGCTTCTATCTCTGATTGTTCATGTCATGTTTGGGGTTATACATCTGTATCCATGTCTTATGTTCTCTGCTGTATTTGCAAGTTCTCAGCAATGCCACATTTTTTTTTTTTTAACCTTATGTCTCTTATGGCCCATGACAGTATCCTGCATGCAGAAAATTTCTTCTAATTATTGAAGTGCAGTGAACTACTAAGCAACACCCTTGGCAATGCAGAAGTTTTATACTGCAGCTAATTTACCAGTTTTCCCTCTCCTGGGTATTGGAAACTCTCAGGCAGAAGTAGCTCAGGGAAATGGCTCTTTCCTAGTCTTAATTCAGATCCTCTCCTGCCTTTGTCACCTTAGCCCTTCTTCCTCTGTTGGCCATATGATGTGACTGCTTTACAGAAACCTTGCTGTTACACCAAGTGCGCAAATTGTAAGTCTTTTTGTCCATATTGTTTGGTAAAGTTTTAGATCTTGAAGTTCAAGCTTTCTGCCTCTGCTACATGGAATTCATCAACTCTACTTGCTCTTTCTGGATCTAAATCAGATTCACAATTCATACAATCCCAGAAATGTCCAGGAGCAACATTCTTTTCAGACTCTAATACACCATTTCCGTGTGAAAAGAGTCACATTTAACTGCCTGATATGGAAGTAGTTTTATGAATTTTCCAGACCAAGGGTAAGAAAAAGAATATTTAGACCTAAGGCTTGAAAGATTCACCCACACAATTTTCAAACACGCATCTCTCTAATTCTTTTAAACACCTACTATGTAACAGTCATTTTCCATGCGTATTATCTTATTACCATCTCTGAATAATTCTAAACATAAAGTTGACAAAAACTTAAGCTTAAAATATAAAACTGAGTAAAACTAAGGCTCAAAATCTTTAATGGGTAAAGCAAGATCATAAAGCAAGCAACAGAATTTGAACTCAGGTACTTTAAACAGAGTCTAGTGCTCCCATGGTGACACCCAGAGTGTCAAGGAGACTTGTCATCTGTAGTGGCACATGGCTAATGCTTCCTCCTGGTTTATTTAAAGCCTCTGAACATCATCTGTGTGTTGCTCCACTGGTGGAATCCACCCTCTTCAAAAGATAACTTTACAATGGATCATAAGCAAATTACTTTGTCCATTCAGTTACCTGTTTTCACACTGCAAATGCCTCCCAGTTAGAGAGACTGACTTGCTCAGAATCAGCAACCTGTGAGTAAAACTGAAAAGTTAAGGCCTGGCCACTCAGGGTGTACTCTGTGGACCAGCAGCATCAGCACCACCTGGGAGTTTATTAGAAACGTAGAATGTTGGGCCCCATCCTAGACTACCTGAATTCATATGCTTTTAAGTTGGAAAGACCTAATCTAAAGCACTCTATGAATTTCAGATACTTCTCTTAAGATATAATAATTGTATTAGTATGTTTGTGAATAAACAGTGAAAAACTCTCAATTTCTTGATTTTGGTTTTTAATTTGTCTATTATCAAAAAATGACAAGCTCTAAAGGCAGTCTTCATTGCCTCTTAGAAAGCAATCACTTGTTTAGAGCCTCATGACTCTGACCATTTAAGTGCCAAATTTGCCTTGTAACCTCTATAGCATGCATGGAAAGCCCACCTAAATAAGCTCTATTTCCAGTGGTAGAAAGGGGGAAAAAATTAATTGATTTGGTAGGTTTTGGAAGGCAAAACGTTGTTAATGGAAATATCACTGAAATGGGTTCAAGAAGACCTGCATTTCATGACTCTTCCTCTAACCAACCAGATGCCCTGAGGCAAGCCCCCTCCTGCCTCTGGGTCTTGGGTTTCTTCATCTGTAGTAAGGAGTGCGGACAATACAATCTTCAAGGCTCCTTCTCACTCTGCACTTGTTGAGATTCTACTAATACTTTCTTAATAGATCTTTCCTTGCCCCTCTCATCTCTTTTACCACTGAGAAGTCCAAATAAGTTACTGCTATGGCCTTCTAGTTGATCTCCTGCTTCATTTTGCCCTCCCCCGGTCCAGGCTCCACATTACCACATTACCAGTTCTGTTGTTCTCAAAAGAAAATCTAATCATAGCCATCATGCTTAGAGCATGTCAGCAGCCCTGAGGTAATGCCCAAATGCCTAGACATGGCCTTCAAGGCCCTTCCTGTGCCTTGAAGGTGCTGTGCTGTCCTCAGTCCCTGAACACACTACTGCTCTCAATCTCTCTTGCCTGAAATATCTGCCAAACTCCAGCCTCCTTGCCAGCTGAGTCTTGCTATTCTTTCAAGTATCAACTTCACCATCACTAGGTAAGGTGTTCTTGCTACGAGAGTATTTTGTGCTTCTTGTCATAATATTAGATGCTTCTTACTGTTACTGCTCATTTAGAATTAATCTTCTTGAGATTTGAAGCCAGTCTTCCTTGCTCACAATCATGCTCTTGTAATTAACACCAAATAAGCATTACACATTATTGTTTGAATTACTCCTATTTAAATTCCTTCTCTTCTGGTTTCTAATTATTGATAAATAATAATAGTAACTCTAAATATTGTTTTAAGAATTAGGCATAATTAATCTAAAACATCTAGAACAAACCTTGGCATATATTAGGCAGTTAATATATGCTAGGCTATTACTAACATTATTATTCTTTTCTTTCTTTAATTATGGCCATTAGTATGGACCTAATTATAATTACCTGATAACTAAAAATCTCTTTCTCACTTTGAATGCTAAAGGGAATACACAAAGAAGTAGACGCATTAATCAACTAAACAAATGTGTCAGGTTAATGTTATTTTTTATTCCAATGAAACAGAATTATATTGTTGTGTACTAATATATGTAATTAACCATATTTATTATAAATTAGGCAGCAATATGTTTGGAAAATATTCTATAGAATTATCAGAAGATATTATTAAATTCTTCCCGTAAATGTTCCATGATATGTTTCCTCAAAGCTTAAGATAAAAGAAAAGGCTTGGGAGAAATTATCATTTTGAGGAAAACGGCTCCTGTATACTTATGATCTGAAAGGAAATCTGGCATGCGTCTCTTAATATTTTTAGAAATTACTCATAGGTTTAGCTTTTATTAATTCATAACTCTTCAAAGGTATGAACTGAAAGAGGTTCTAAAGTTCGGTCTCCCATCTGCATTTGAATCTCCATGGCACCTTCTTAGCCAAGTGGATGAAAGGCCTCTACATGGGCAGTTTGACGATTAAATCTCTATTAGTTCCCATAGCAACATATGATTTATTAATGGTTTATCTCTGAGTCTTTAAGAATGCATTCTCTGCATATCAGAAATAAATTATAACATAGTCATAGGAGAAAAAAGAAAGGTGGACAGTGGGTAAGGAAACAATTGAGATATTAATCAGAAGATAGCTTCATTTTTTTTCTGTCAGGTATTAAATAATAACACAGATAGAATCATGACCAGCAAAGATACAAAATGTCAGTCTTATTCTGTAACT
>NW_011888997.1:3565621-3574065 GCF_000151845.1 Pteropus vampyrus | reverse complement strand
TTTAGCTTTTATTAATTCATAACTCTTCAAAGGTATGAACTGAAAGAGGTTCTAAAGTTCGGTCTCCCATCTGCATTTGAATCTCCATGGCACCTTCTTAGCCAAGTGGATGAAAGGCCTCTACATGGGCAGTTTGACGATTAAATCTCTATTAGTTCCCATAGCAACATATGATTTATTAATGGTTTATCTCTGAGTCTTTAAGAATGCATTCTCTGCATATCAGAAATAAATTATAACATAGTCATAGGAGAAAAAAGAAAGGTGGACAGTGGGTAAGGAAACAATTGAGATATTAATCAGAAGATAGCTTCATTTTTTTTCTGTCAGGTATTAAATAATAACACAGATAGAATCATGACCAGCAAAGATACAAAATGTCAGTCTTATTCTGTAACTGTTTTACTGTTCATTATTACTCTTATTCCCAATTTTCAAATTTTCTTCATTTTCTTCCACTCATTCTTTCTTTATATTCCTTTAGTCTTTCCTTTTCATGTGATTACTTCTCTTTCCCCGTTTAGCTCCTTGCCTCTCTCCCTAATACCTTTCTATGCCCAAATATTCTTTTATTTCTATAATACAGTGATATGACTTTGCCTAATAATGCAAGAATTGAGCTCTAAAAATACATACTCTGGCATATAAGAATAGGCTGGATGGACACAGTAAGAATATGTAGATAAAGTTTCAATAAATATAGGGTAGATAGATGGATGGTTAGATAAATGAATGTATGAATTTAAGTTTACAAATATTTATTAAGTTCCAAATAGCAAAGTATTGAATCAAAGTCTATGATAGATAATAAATGAGATCTGATTCTCTGTCCTTAGGATGTTAAAATCTTTATACAGAACTAACCAAACATTGCACAAAGCAGACCGTGAGAAGCAGTACAATGAGAGGACAAATGGAGGGGGAAAAAAAGATTAAAAAAAGGGGAGGCTGGAGATATTATTCAGGGAGGAGGAAATAGAAATAAAGAAGTTAGCAAATGGAGAATTAACATTGATTACAAGTATTGTATTTCAAGGTATTCAAGATAGGAAAGGCATGTTTCAGAACTTAAAGCATATTGACATTGGTTTTTAAAAATCACATGGATTCCATACTCAGTCATTGGTAAAAGTACCGCATGCTATGACTTTATTAAGTCTTCACTATGAATTGAATAAAAGCTTCATAAATAAGGATCATTTAAAGTAAACTGTAGATTAGCGTAAATTAGTGTTAAGTACTTGTTTCAGGCCACCAGGAACAGCTGCTGCTTTTAAGAATAGAAACGTTAAAATAGTAGGCAAAGGTGTGGAAAGAGATTTATTCATTTCTGCAAAGAATCCTATGAAAAATTTTCACCATTGCAGTGAGATTCTGTATCATCAAAACTCTCTAATGGTGAAAACTACTTTTTGAAATTATTTCAACAATGCAAACGTTTCTATTTTTTAACCTTTTAAAATACATCTTGTACAGGGCAATAAGAAAATATTTAATGATGAAATGCCAATTAACAATAAATGCAGTATGTCAAGTAAAAGTAATGACATTTTCTTACCAAATACCACAGCATGTTTTATATAAATGCCATCCTTTCCCAAAGAACGGAATCCTTTCACTTGGTGCAGTAAATTGCATACTGTCTTTTTACAGCTGTTCCCCAAAACAAAGATATTTTTGAGCTTCATTTATAAAACATAAATATCAGATTGTCGTTCCAGCCTTCTTGTAATTCAAAATAGCATCAGTGCTGGCTGAACATATTACTCATACAGTGGAAATTTAAGAAATGGTGACGATTTAAAGTTAACATTGTGAAATGAAGATGAATATGCAAAATGTTAACTTCAAATGGTTTAAGCAGATGTTATAAATACTTAATGCGAAGAAAGCAGGATCTTGGTAAAAGTGAAGAGCCATTTAAAATTATTTTCACCTCTTACTGTAAGAGCAATCTGCCTGTTAACTAGATTTGTATGATCCCATGTACAGAGTGATGTGCTCTGGGAGAGATTTAGTTAGATACTGCTCTGCGGGATGACAGGAAGAAAGAGACTAATTCTTCCTACGGTGGTCATAAAGGCTTTTCAAAGAAGGTGACATTTGATGGAGATGCGGTGACAGACAGAATTGGATATTTGAAGTGGGGGAGGGAATACTGCAGGCAGAAGGAATACATAAATAGAACCACAGAGGCAAGAAAGTTCTGGGGCATGTGGAGTGGGCAGTTTGACTAGTTTGTGGGGTTCGTGGAGTTCAGAATAGAGAAGTAGCGTCAGATAAGGTGGGATGGTTAATTCAGGACCGATTGTGGAGCGTTTGGAGTGTCAAGCTAAATAATCTGATTTTTATTGGCAGCGAATAGTAACCTCAGTGATTTTTTCCCCAAGATTTTAAACCTGGAATATTCATATGATAAGAACTGTGCTTCGACTGGACAGTTAGAATACGCCCAGCAGACCTAGGTAGTTTATAAACATTATGCAATGTAATAGTCGCAAAAGTATAGTTGAAAAAGTATTACCCCATTTTACAGATGAGAAAACACAAAGAGGCTATATAACTTGCCTGTGTTCAACAATCCAACAAGTAAAAGAAAATTTTACCCTAAATTTTATGCTCCTTATTCTTTATAATTCTGTTTTCATAATCCTATTGTTTTACCAAGATCCTGAAACCTCATCCTATTACTCTTCATAATTCAGGATTTTGAAGAAGGGAGAAATAGGAGTTAGATTAGTTTAGAAACTATTTTAATAAGACAATGAAAAATAATATTTCTAATTAAATTATATTTCTAACTAGTTCAGGTAGCAGCAAATCTGAGCTACCACTGTTCCCGAAGGATGCACACTGAAAAATTGCATGATTATTATTTTAGAGTTTTATTATGATGTTGAGGGTTCATATGTAAGTGAAAACTTAAATTTCTTTTATTGTCTATTAGGTTTCTTATGATATTCAGAAAGCTCTGCAATGCAACTAACAAGAGCTTCCTTAGCCAGATCCATTAAGTATAATTTCTACTTTTTTTAAACCATCAAAATTAAGCATTTAGTATGTGCAAAGCATAAAATATGGCAAGTATCTTTACTACATTTTTTAAATTTTAATCTCATAGCAACTTGTAAGGTAGGCATTCTTTTCCCAATTTATAGATGAAAAAAGTAAAGTTCAGAGAGGTCTGTATGTGATAGTCTGTATATGATGGAACTGATATTCATATTCAGCTCTGTTTGTCTTTGAGTCACTATTCTTTCCATTACACCTGAACATCCCGTAACTACTCACCATGTAATATAGATGAGTGATCTTAAAGGGATGTTGATGCCTCATGGTTGTATAGGAATACAGTAAAAGTCTGTGGCACAAAACTGAAATGCAGGTCATAGCAGTTATAGATATTAATGCATTGACTTTGGAATCAGAGGAACATGGATTTAATTCTAACGTCCACCACTTAAAAGCTGTGTGACCTCAGGTATGTTCCTTAAACTTTCTGAGGCTCAGTTACTAATCTGGAAGTGCAAGTAATAGTAATATCTATTTTGGAGGGTTTTAAAGAGGATTAACCAAAGTAATGCTTAAAAAGTTCTCAACACAAAGTAGGTGTTCAATAAAAGTAAACTCTATTAATAGTAGTAACTGCATTACCACACTATGATGTCTCTTCAATTCTCAGGGCTCCAGCTAACCGTCTCTGGGTCAGTTTCTTCCAAATATTAGATCCAGACCTGTCTTCTGAATTCTGGAGCCATATATCTCCTCAACTACGGGGCATTTGCACTTGGATATCCTACAGACATCTGTATACTCATTATGTATCAAACTGAACTAACTAAGGATGCACATCACCCTTATTCCTACCCTGTTAATATCTGTTCACCTGCAGTCTTTTCTATAGATGATGATGAAGATAATGATGATGATGATGATGATAATGAGAGTGTATGTATATAAAATCAATGCCATGACCAATCAAATCTCAAGTCACTGAATTCTGAGGAATATACCCTCTAAATTTCTCCTGACACCATCCTGGGCCTAGCCATCATCATTTCTATTCTATAATAATACTTTAATCACACTTATTTCTGCTTATCCTCACCAACCAGCTCTCTGTACTATATCCAGAGGATCTTCCTTCTCCCTTGAGACTTAACTGAAATTGGCTTTAAATCCTTTTCCATCTCCTATGGAAGTTCAAATCCTTTTAGGATTTTTGTCAATTTGAGGAAGTTTTCACTCTCACAATTTCCTCTTCTCTCAGGCTCCAACTTCCACAAATATGCCTCTGTGTCATAACAATTGGATGTGAAACTCAGCCCCTTCAGTAAGTTCCACAAGTGATCCACTCACAGAAAGCATTTGTGATTGTAATAAACCTTAATGAAGATTGGGATTTGGGGAGGTGAGGAAGTGTTTACTATTCAAAATGCACTCCAAATGGAACATTAGTCATTTTCAGTTTTAAAATGTTCTTTGACCTCCTCGCCGTCTGGATTTTTCCCTTAGCTGATTTGTCCCTTCTACATCCCAGCATCACACCATCTTGCTGGCTCTTCTCTCTATGTTTGTTCAAGCTCCTTTCTTCTTATCTCTCTCCTTTACTTTCTAGGATAAAGCCATTTTCTTTCTAACTTGAATACTAATCTGGCTGTTTCTTTTGTTTGCTTATATTCCTCTGCTCGCCCAAGTGGTTTGTTATCATGTATTTCTTCATTAAAAGTCCCCTCCCTACAATAGGAATTTGGGAGCCAGCAGTTAACATATTTCTTTTTCTTCTATTACAAAATGCAAATCTGATAATTTCGCTCCCTTGCTTAATAACCCTATAAGTTGCTTCCCATTGCCTTTAGCACTAAGCTTCAACTTTTTTAGAAGGTCCTACAAAGTATCCTATGATTTAGTCTTCACTATTGGCCATTCTGATGTTATTCTGGTTTTTAAATACAGTATTCTTTCTGCAGCCCCCAGGTCTTCACATATACTATTCTTTATATATCCTGTTCTTTCTCCAACTCCTCATCAGGCTAACTCTTACTGTAGCTTATGTAGTCTCTTACTTTCTCTAGATCAGATCCTCCTGCTAGGTCCTTCTTTATCATCATGCACTTCTTAACAATGCCTTTTCCACTTGTAATATTTAATTATTTAAAATTGTATATTTCCTCTCTTTTGCTGTGGGCTACAAACACCACTAGTACAGAGACCAAATTTCTTTTCTTAATTATCATATCCTAAGCTACAAGCATTCAATTTTTAAAAACTACATAAGGTAAACATTGAGCAAAGAATATATGTAAAGTATTGCCCTTCATCTCTCTTAACGTCTGGGCTTTAATTTATCTGGCATGAAGGGATCAGCCTTCTAGCAAAGCCATAAAATCCCAGTGATGGAGGAGGATATGAGAAACTATTTGCCCTAAACATCTGCCAGTATTGTTGATGATGCTAACAATTCAGCAAGGAGGGGAGTTAAAAGGCAGTGCCTACAAAAGGTCACAAGAGTCATGTCAAAATATTTTGTGAACTGCATGTTTGGTGAGTAGACTGCATTCTTTGTCAGCTGTCATTAGGATTTAATTAACTGGTGTCACAGTTGAAAAGACACTTCATGCCTGTGGGAAAGTTTGACTGAACTCATCTATTCTAAAATAAATGATTAGCACCATCATCTTTCGCAATATCTTTCAATAAATAGGACAGTTACACTTTTACAAGCATCTTTCTGAGGTAATTTATGATTGTAAAACCATAAATACTGATAAGGATAGAAAAGAGGGATGGGGAATTAAAAATCCAGGCAAAATTATGTTTGTCAGTGCTTCATTTTATGAAAATAACACTTGTTTCACAGGCAGAATTAACCTGTCAGGAAACCCTATTTTTCATATAACATTAAGTCAGAAAAATGTTGCATATTTTTAGAATTTGCCATATTATTGAACTGTTGAGAACAAATATAGTTTGTGACTTTCTGACTTGTAGTTTCACCTCTTTCCAAGGCAGTCATCAGCCAGCCACAGCTTCACAGGTCCCTGAACTTCTTAGCACAGTAGGTTCTAGAAACTGTTCCCATGGTAACCTTCAGTAGAACAGGTTAACTCAGCCTGGCATACGCGGGCATAATAGAAAAAGAAATACTGGCTGCTCTTGTTCCTGATGCCACAAAAAGGGGTAATGCTGATTATTGAATAAATAGACTCAAAGTCAGAATGGTTATTGAACTATATATGAATCATGGCATTAATGACATAAAAAGATACATCTTCTAAAATTTACATATCCCAAAGAAAATCAAAGAGAAAACATAGATCATAAATTATGTAGTAACAATTAGCTGTTGTTTTTGGAGGATCTACTAAATATCAGGTATTGAGCTAGATAATATATACATACTCTCATTCGTTCCCCCACAATAACCTAGTCATAATAGGTTTTAGTATTTCCATAATTTACCTCAGGCAACTGAGGCTCAAAAAATCCAAATGAGAGACTATCCCTTAAGTGGGATTTGAACCCAGGTTTAATTATCTCCAAAATTTCTTTCTATCTCTAAAATTGCTTTTGTCCTAGTACCACATTTTTTTGAGCATCTATCAGTCATGTTCTAGAAATGCAAGTCATGGTTTATGCTGAGGGAGCTCACCATCAATTAAGTCCAGATATGAAAGGCAACATTCAGGAAATAATTTTGGCTCCAGGACCTTACAGTCTGGCGACTGTAGTAAAATAGAGTCATAAAATGTGTAGTTAAAGAATTGAGTATCCAGCTCCTTCTCTATGATAATAGAGAAGCCTTGAGAAACCCCTTTAATTTCTTTGCACCTCAGTGTTTTCATCAGGGAAGTGAGATGATGACTTAATAGGATGTTTTGAGGAACAACAGAGAAAATGTATTTCAAAGTGCTTTGTAAAATATAAAATGTGATGTATATTGTTATCCTAATATTATCCTACATATCACATAAAATGGCACATCTCTTCAGCATAACAGTTACTTTTTGATTAAAAATGCCAGATTGAATTCTTTTCTCAAGTATGTTCTGTTTAATCTCCATAATTAAGAGATCTGTAGAGCTGCCACCTCAAATCCATATTGGGAGTCAGGAAATAATGACTGCATTAATATATATGATAAAATGACATTTTACAAACACAAACATGTGGCAGCTTGATAAGGAAATATCATTTGTATTTGTTTAAATTAATGCTTAACATTAGCAGAATTTAGTTATTCTGCACTCTGATTGGGCAGAGCAAATTGAATAGAATCAGAAGCTGATGGTCCTAAAATGAGAGATTTGGTTAAGGAAATGGCAGAGCAACAAATTCAAAGGTTGTAATCTCATGGCCTATGGGTTGAGACTGGCCTATAAATGTGTTTTCTTTGGCCAGTACAGCTTTATTTTGTTGTCATTTTGCTTTTTAATGATGCTTTTAGACAATGTAGATACTCTCCCATTTTCTAAGTATTCCATCATTCAATCTTCTTATGCTTGGCTGCTTCTCACATTTATATTATCTGCCTGACATTTGAGTTTGAACCCCTTTACAAATGAGAGGCATAAGAGATGAGGGCCCTGTATTATAAAATCATAAAGACAGAAATGAATGTATCTAAGCATGTCAAACATGAAAGGTGGAGCTGGTGTGAATGCGGACTCAGACAAGGAGAGAGAATCGACATACTCTATCTGAAAAGATACATTTAGGATACAATAAAGAAGCCTGGTCTTACACAGCAGATTGTAAATATATTCATTCAGCAAGCATTTATCAAGAGGCTGCTGTATGATGTTCTGAACAGTTCCTAGAACCACATAAGTACTACGTAAGTTCATATTTTTTATTATGTTGTCAGTATCATCCTTATCATCACCATTGCTATTATTATTGATCAGACACAATTCTATGAAGGACGAAGGCACACAAGACTTGTCTTTCTCTTTATTCCCAAATAGAGTGTATCCTCAGTGTCCTGCAAAGTTCCTGATACATATTTGCTCAAAACATATCTAAAGAATGATTTACTAAATAATGGAATGTTAGAGGAGGCCATTCCTAGCCTTTAAGATCAACATCCAAATTCTGATCTGACAATTTTTGAAAGAGAGTTGTGCATAAGTCTAAGAGAGTGTCAGGAGGAGCCATGCCCTGGCAGGGCCACTTTGGGACTTTGATCTTCCTGAAGGAAATGAAAGGAAAGAATATCTTGTTGGAAAAGATTTCCTGGGAGCTGGACAGGAGGCTAAGAGTGTGAATTACATAACGTCTGCAGAGGCTCATGGGCATAAGTGCTATGTAAGCACCGGACATCATTAATATTACTCTTTAAAAGAAATAAGTATCCCATTACTTCTTATGTGGTAACCTTAGCACAGCAGAATATTCTAAGTGTTCCTTCTAAAACACCCTCTAATAAGTCTAATTATCAATTG
>NW_011888997.1:3530638-3563641 GCF_000151845.1 Pteropus vampyrus | reverse complement strand
CCCTTTCACTGCCTCAAGCAGCTTACCTCTGGTTCAGGAAAGAGAAATCCCAGTAGTCACAAGGACATGTGGTTCCCAGACCTTGTTCTGATATCAGTTAGCCATGTGACGTTTGCACCGCTGTTCTCTCAAGTGTGAAACGAGGGTGTTGAACCAAAGAAATTTCTATTTTAAAGTTTGTTATGCAAAGGAAATTTTAGTGAAAATATTTTCACTGCAGAGTCAAACAATACTATTACTCAGTTGCAGAAGAAAATTAGGTTTTAAATATTTTTCTATCCACCAAATAAATCAGTGTTGGCCTTCCCTAAGTTTGTCAGATCCATTTCTGTTACTTTTAACCCTTCCTTCTTGCTCTACTTCTCAGCAGGGATTATATGTCTGCAGCACACACCCAGAATGTTTTCTTGAATATAAATTCTAAGGAAAGCTGAAACAGAGAGGACAGAGAAGAAATAGCGTAGATGACATTTCTTTTAGGCTCACTGCCTAGATCTAAGTTGGCCTAATGCCTTCTTCTCATCAGTCGTGCTGACTGAATCCGATTAAGCCTGCCCTGATTTATTTTTGACAACCTGGGAGCACATAGGCCAATGCTTATTTTCATGGCTGATACAATCATTCTCAAAGCTGTTATGAGATTTTGGAAGATAAGACCCTTTCCTTGGAAGATTCATTATCTATGAAGCATCATGACAAGTTGGACATATATTTCTTAAACACAACAAAACTGAATCTATTTATTCTTCTTTTCATTATCACAAAACTTTCAGATATTGTCTGTTAAAACATAGAACAAAAAATTCTTAATTATGAATTCGATGTCTGTAAACTTATTGTTTTCAGAGTTAGTGAATCAGCTTCTATAATCAATAGTAAATAAAGGTCAGATTTCAATGTTATTGAGTATTCAGCCTCATAGCTCCACCAGGACCATTGATAATATGGTCGTGTGCCTCTTATCCACCAGGATACATCCTGAGAAATGTGACATTAGGCAGTTTTGTCATTGTTCAAAAGTCATCATGTAGTGCATGACTGTATAGAATTTGTCACATTTCATGTTTGGTCTCAGAAGTACCGTTGTTTTGCAATCTGGCCAGGAACCTCTTGGGTCTAATCCAAAACCGAACTCCTATATGAGGAGGGCAGGGAAAGATGGAAAAAAGGCAAACCTCTCCAGATTGGTAAGTGGAAGATTTGTAAGCAAGGAGACTTAGTTTCTGAAGCTTGTCTTAGGTGGCACATGATAAGTAGATCTCTGCACAGTCCATGAAAGCTTACAAGTTTATATAGTGGGCCTAATGGGGTTTGATCATGTACACAGGAGGCCATCACTGGGGTTCAGTCACATATGCCATTGAGATGGTCTCAACACCACATTTCTAACTCAAGGCTATAACCTTGGGGCAGCTTCTGGCAATAAAGAAGGTAGGTGGAAAGCACAGTCCACGGACAGAGGAGAGGGTAGACAGCCTCCAATTGTCCAGGTCCAGCTTGCGGGTCAACTGGCAGTCACGTCCTCTCAATGACCTCTCCCAACAAGTACAGAATTAAATATTAGAAATCTCCTCATATGTCTGAGGATGAGGCTATATAGATAAAGGGGTAATTTAAAAGTCAATTCATACTGACTATTCCATATTGCAGAATTTGATTAAGGATTACCCGGTCACAAAGCACCTAGCATATGCCAGGTATTGGTCCTGGAGTTAGAGATGCAGCTAGGAATAAGATACAGTCCCTGCCTTTAGAGGACTTAAGGTCTAATGTGCTTAGAATATCATGAAGACAATTAAGTCTATTAAATATTAACATAGAATTAAAGTTCTATTAATGGCCAGATATTCTTTAGCAGTACTAGGATCTGTAAAAAATAGATTTCTAAAAAAAAAAAAATTAAATACGATGGAACAAATATCAGTATATTTTAGGTCTATACAGTCTTTTTTAGGGTACTGATGTGTATTGTGTGCTTGATTTGGCTGCTGACAAATATGTGAGGTACCAACATCCATAAGTAGATTAATTCTAAGAGAAAAATACCCACCTATAATTAATACAATCAGCAATTCTTTCATTCACTTAATAAACACTTATCAGTTGTATACTGATAAGTGTGTGTCAGACTCAGTGTCAGAAAAATAAGTCAAGAAAGGGAGACCGACATGTGGAAAAATAATGGAGCTCAGTTTTGGTATTCATGTAGATCAGTGGTTAAGAGTCCAAACTAGGTGTGTGACCTTGGGCAAGTGACTTGATCTTTCTGAGTTTCCTCAGCTGCAAACTGAGATTGAAAATAATACCTGTAGTCTACAGCCATGCCACCCTGCACAAGCCCGATCCCGTTTGATCTCGGAAGCTAAGCAGGGTCGGGCCTGGTTAGTACTTGGATGGGAGACCACCTAGGAAGACCAGGTGCAGTAGGTGTAAAGAATAAAAAATAAGGGATTGTAAGCTGACAGGGTTCTTGCAATCTGTGAGGTCAACCGAGAGTTGCCTCGCTTAAAAAAATAATAATAAAATGAAATGAATGAATGAATGAATGAATGAAAGAAAATAATACCTGTCTCATGAGGTCATTTGAATATTAAAAGAGATGATTGTGTTTACAGACTGCTTGGCTTAGTATCTGGACCTTTATAAGTCCTGAACAAGTTTCAGCAGTTTTTCTGTCCTGTTTTCATAGAAGAGGCTCAGAGTCGTGAAATCACTTGCCCAGAAGATAAATTGAAAACAAAGCAGCAAGTGGTACAAAGTATCTGTGTCTTGTTTGAGACCAGAGAGCAGAAGGACTGATTCTACCTGTGGAGTGTGGGGAAAAAATTAGAAATATTTAAGCCAACTACATGAATGCTTTTTCAAATACCATCCATAAACATTTATCTGGAGACTTGGAGTAAAGTTTTCAGTACTCTACCAACTGACTTTCCCATAGATGCTGCAGATCCTCTGTCTGGTCCTTTCTTCAAAGAGTGTCTTAGCTTCTGTTATTAAGAACTAGCTAACCATGAATAAGGAGTGTTAACACAGAGAAATTGACAGGTGAGAAATGTGAGGGGAAATGACTGCCTTGAAACTTTCTTGTAGAATTCTCCTAAGACTACCACAGCCCTTCTCCCTCCAAAGTAACATAAAGTGCTTCTTCAAACCGTAGAGTTTCTCCAGCATAGCTGAAACCAAGGACTTCTCTGCAAGATGAATGCCAAGATTGTTTTCATTCATTCGTTATTTACTCATTTCCATATTTATTTTGTGTTTATTACATGACACAGCTCATAAACTAGAAGCAGCTTTTCAGTGGAGAAGAATTCTCAAAGTAAAGTCCTGAGAAAAACATTAAACATAAGAGTTAATCTCTCTTTCTGTCTTTCCTTGTACACTATGTAACTCTATTTTACAAACTAATGCTTATCACAAACATTAGTTTTAAAAAAATTATCTCAATATAATTTTACTGCCAATAATCTGAATTTGACATTCATTTCCTTTTTTTCTCTTTTCTTAAACAGAATGCTACAACATTCCATGTAACTGTTCAAGATGATAATAACATCGTTGTCTCTTTAGAAGCTTCAGATGTCATGAGTCCATCATCCGTGTATGTTGTGAAGATAACTGGTGAATCAAAAAATTACTTCTTCGAATTTGAACAGTTCAACAGCACTTTGCCTCCTCCTGTTATCTTTAAGGCCAGTTATCACGGCCTTTATTATATAATCACTCTGGTAGTGGTAAATGGACATGTGGTTACCAAGCCATCCAGATCAATCACTGTGTTAACAAGTAAGCATCATGCATAACATTGTCCTCTGTATTTCTTCTTTGGGTGCATTCTCATGAGGCTCTCATTGAAAGAGCATCAGCTCAGAATGGCAAGATCAATCACATTCAAGTCAAGTTATGTTTTACATATTTTGAAGCCCTGTTTTTATGTTGTAGGTACAAAAACTTTTAGTATTAATATGTCCTCTTGATGAGCTGATCTTTTTATCATATGCAATGTCTTTCTTTATCCCAAGTAGTATGCCGCGTGTTTAAGTCTATTTTGTCTGATATTAATATAGACATTTTAGTTTTCTTTTATTAAGTATTGCCACAGTATACTTTTCCATCCTTCTACTTTCAACCTACTTATGTCATTATATGTAAATGGGATTTATGTGGACTGCATAGAGCTGGATCTTGCTTTCTTCCAATCTGAAAATCTCTGTCTTTTAATCGGAGTGTTTAGACTAGTACTATCCGATAAAAATAGAAATGTAAAAATTAATTTTAAGAACATAGTTTATTTAATTCATTGTATTCAAAATATTATTTTAATACATAATCAATATGAAAATGAAATCAACCTTTTTTAGTTTTAAACATTAATTAAATTTAAATAAAATTTAAAATTCAGTTTCTCAGTGACACTAGCCTCATTTTAAGGGCTCAATAGCCATATGTAGCTAGTGGTTACCAATTTTGACAGTGCAAGTTTAGAGCATTTATACTTTATGTAATTATTTATATTGTTGAATTTAATTTAAATCTACCATGTTGCTATGCTGTTATTGTTGGGGCGTTAAGTCAATCTAATCAACAGTTGAACTAGGTTTCAGGTATTAATCACCTTCGGTTCAACACAGATTTCAGTTTTCTCTAGAGGTAGTCTGCCAGCAGTGGCATAGCATGTTTCTCAGAGTTCCAGTTCTATCCTCAGTGGTCGCTTGATCTTAGCCAAAAGGCCAAGAAGTGATAAGTTCTATAGTCAGTGTTCAGCAAACCCTGAACGCCTGCTCCACAGAAGGGCTCCATGATCTTGCTCCTCCTCTAACAATGGACTGCCGTTGCTTCCTACTAGTGCTAAGCTTTTGGCGGAGACAGGGGAGGTTCATGGTTCTCCTGGCCCAGCCTCAGGCTTAGGCAGACCCTGTGGTCAGTCCTAAGTGGGGAATTCTCAGCATTCCTGCCCCTCACTGTACACTGACGGCTAAAGTCTACCTTAAATCTGTGAAAGGGCTTGAGTTGGAGAATTTCCCGCCTCATCCCCAATAATAACAGAACTCTACTGTGCATCAATGCACAATCAATGTCTGAGAGAGTTTCTGTTCCTCTCCCAGGAACAGACATCTTTTACTTCCTATCCCTCAGAAAAGTATCTAGGCCTGAGAACTTGGGGAAAAAGATTTTTCCGCTTCTCCTCAATGCCTTAAGGCTTCTGTTTTATATTCAAGAAAGGTCCAAGGAAATGAGTAAGTTTCTCCCTGATCTCTTAGGGCCACCAATTAACATCGGCATGCCTGTGCTCCAGGGGGTCGTCTCTTGCCCAAGTATTTCTCATGAGCACCTGACAAAGGCCCATGAAAAGAGCTGGAGAGAGAGGGTGGACTCTACTTGTGTCTGGGACTCTCAATCATTCTAAGCCAGCGCTGTCCCTGAACTTGTGGATGATGGAAATGTTCTATATCTAGACTATCCAGTACAGTAGCCACTGTTTAATTCTATTTCATTTTGATTCATTCATTCATTCATTTATTCATTCATTCATTCATAAGTTTCATTTAAGTAGCCACAGGTGGCTAGTAACTAACTTATTGGACACAGCAGTTCTAAATTGTAGTTTAGAAACAAACTCAGCCTTGTGTTCATTAAAATCTTAATTGCTTTCTTCTTTCCTGTTTTAACTATGCCCCCCTCTTCTTGTCATGCTCTCCTTCAGGTAAAACAGTTAGAGTGTCCCTCCTGTCCTCAAAGGGGTTTGTCATTCTTTGGAATTTACTTCATTTGGTTGCCCTATAATCTCGCTTCTCTGATAATCTCAAGAAAAGTTATGAAACTCATAATTCTTTGGCTTTTTCTTCTTGTCGTTGGATGTTGGGGATGGCACTGACTTGCAGCTTCATACATCTTAAGTGGAAGAAGAAATTTGCATTGATTTCTTAAAAGTAAAAATAAAATATAGTTTATTGTCCCTCCTCTTCTATCCCATTTTTAAAGACTCAATTACATCATCTCAGATTTCTAAAGAGATAATAGGTTGAAAATATAAAAACTGAGAATTAATGCCTAAACATTTCTGTGACATTAGACATGAGTAAACATTCGGGGTTCAGTTTTCTCTTCAAAAAAAGAGAATTAAAATACATGATGACTAAGATTACTTTTGAGCTCTAAAGTTACCATTATTTGTCAGTTAATGATGTGATTTTGCCATCTTTATTTTTTTACTGGGAAGCTTCTCTTAAAAGTTTTGGAAACATTTGTAGTACCTACTTACTCATGGAGTTGGCACATTGCTCTTGAGAATAAAAGGGTACATTTGTTGCAGTCATTTATTGTGTGCTGGATCCTTATCTTGATGAAATAAGCAATGACAAAGCAATTGTCCTTGTGGCAGTCCTTTGATGTTTCTCTATAGTTGTTCTGAGTCTGGTACTCTCAGAAAAAGTTAAGAAACATAGCAAAGAATAAATTCAACACAAACAAGTTGTTTGGCCACTTCAAAAGAGTTTTACAACTCTTAGGCTCTGACATCTGATTAATATTTAATCCACTGAGAACCTTTAGTATATTGTGCACACTTTAGAGAGAAGTAGTTTCTCAATAGATAAAATAACACATGAAAACAATTGTTTAGAAATTGGAGAAATATGATTTACACACAACTATCTTCTCTATTAGTAAAATCCTTGAGATAGTGGCTGTAAACATTGCAGAACACACATACAGACACTCTACGAATATAGTATTCTGTAGAAATCCATCTATTATAAATAAAAATATGTCATACATTTCTATCTTATTTATTGTTTACAATCTCTATGCCACGTACTAGGTGCCAGAGAAATAAAGATGAATAAAAATACCCACACTCAAAGGTGGTATACTAAAGTGGAAAAGACAAATAAG
Organism: Pteropus vampyrus; assembly: GCF_000151845.1. Lineage (NCBI taxonomy): Eukaryota > Metazoa > Chordata > Mammalia > Chiroptera > Pteropodidae > Pteropus > Pteropus vampyrus. Next base: position 3,556,747 of record NW_011888997.1, on the reverse strand, counting down.
TGAGTCATTATAAAAGTATAATAAACGTTATACGAGAGTTGCATAAGAGGGAGTGCCTAGGGAACACCAGGAAGGCACCATAGAAAAGAAAGGATTTGTAAAATTAATGAAAATTTGCCAAATAATGGAAATTGTTACACTTACTATCAAAGGGAATCAGATGTGCAAAGAATGGAGACATGCACAGCATGACACACTTATAAGATAAGATTGCAGGCATTATAGTTCTAGAAAATAACAGTAAACGTGGCTAGAAATGTTGGTAAGAACCTTGAATACTCTACCAAAGGAGTTTAGACCTTAATCTATAAGTGGTAAAGAATGATGTCAGGTCTTATACAAAGAAATGACATAATATGATTTGATTGGGAGAAATTTTCTTCTGGTAACAGAGCTACAAGCCACAGGATCGTGAATCCAGCATTAGAATAAACAAATTATCAAGCAGGTATTTTGAGTAATGATTTAAAGCATAAACGTTAGGGCCAAAGAAATCTAGAAACCATAATGTAGCCTTAGGCAGATTATTACTTTCTCTAAATCTTAGTTTTTTAAATCTATAATCTATTCCAAGGGTTAGAAAACTTTTTCCGTAAAGGCATACATAATAAGTATTTTGTGCCTTGTGGGCCAACCAGTGTATGTTGCAACTATTCATCTCTGCTGTTACAACACAAAAGTAGCCATAGACACAAACAAAGAAGCATTGCTTTGTTCTCATAAAATTTTAAAGACACTAAAATTTGAATTCCACATCATTTTCATGTGTCTCGAAATATTATTCTTCTATTAATTTTTGTCCATGATTTGAAAATGTAAAAGCCATTCTTAGCTCACAAGTCATACAAAACCGAGTTAGCAGGCCAGATTTGGTTTGCAGGTTATAATTTCCTGATTTAATAGAGGGTGCTATAAAAAAAAGTAAATATTTTTGTAAACTAATGTAAAAATATTAAACTCCTTAACAAAGTGTGTAACACCTAGTATAAAATAAATAATTATAAGCAATAAAAAAATTACTCAAAGGTTTGGGAGCAAAGGGGAATCAAAGCAGATTGGGCAAGAAAAAGTCAGTGAGGTGGAAGTGACTGGGTTAAGACTGATTCTGATAAAAGTGAGAGTATTTGGTAGTCTCCAGGCTAAGAACTTTTGAGCAGAAACAAATAAGAAAAGTTAAGGTGAGATTGGAGGCAGGAAGAATAATTTAGAAAACTGTCAAAATATTCCAGAAAAGAAATGATGAAATCTTGAACTAAGATAGTGGGTTTGATGGTAACCACTCCCCTTGGGCCATGGGTGGATATTGCTGCCAGCTCACCTCAGTGGCCTGCTTGCATATAGATGAGGTACCAGGTCCCATTTCAAATCATCATCTAAATACAGGGTGGGAGCTCTGGCCTGGCCCCCAGGATTGGTCCCATTTCCCTATTCCAGCCATCAGATGTGAGGGTCTAAACCCAAGTTCCTCTCCCTCAAGAGGACGGTGTCAGAAGAGACACATTCTTAGATTGATCATATGAAAAGCAGAGGTTACTGATCACCGACCCAATAGCTTCTTAGTTTTAGTCCATCGAAACAGAGTAATCTTAGAAGAAGGAAGCACCTCTTAGCACTAAGCAGTTGTTAACAAGTACAGGGCTACCTCTGCTTTATTTAAGCAATAATTACTTCACATTTGCTTTTGTTTCTTCATCTCCTGTCTGAGGTAGTCATAGCCAGAACTTTTAAAAACTCCCCATTCATAATCTATTATGAATGGTTCAAAGATAATTAAAGAACATAAAATATTCTTCAATTTGAACACCAGTTTTCTCCATAAAATATAAAATATTCTTCAATTTGAACACCAGTTTTCTCCAGAAAATATAAAATATTCTTCAATTTGAACACCAGTTTTCATTATAGGGGACACCTAATGAGGGAAAAAAAATGATCATATTAAATGTCCTTTTAAAATTTTTTATTAAAAGAAGAAAAATGAGAATTTAATGTTAAAATTTCTAGTAAAAATAATACAGCAAATTCCTGCTTTGTCATACACTGTTTTCCCCCGTGACAAAGCAAAAAGAAAACCAGAAGTGCATTGTGAGGTTCAAAAGTATGATAGTTCTCTCTATGAATCAGAAACAAAACAGACACTCAAAGCAAGGAAATGGGTTGAAGTCATGGGGCCTCTGAACTCTGTGTCTGGGCCCCAGTAGAGCAAGAAGGATTGAAATGCTCCACACTAGATAGGGCACAGAGCCAGGCTCTCTGCTTGGAACAAAGATTCTTCCTGTCTATGAAAAAAAGCTTATATGGGAACCTGGAGATGCAAGGAGCACATATTCAATCTTACTGTCAAAGACCAAGCTTAGTTATCCTCAGACTCAGGGAATAAATTTCTTTCTTTTTTCTTTTTTTTTAAATTAAATTTTTGGGGTAACATTGGTTAATACAATTACATAATTTTCAGGTGCACATTATAATTTGACATCTGTATATTCTTCTTTCCAAGCAATAGGAAATGAATTTCTAATAGCCACTGTATCATCTACAATAGCAAAACTCCCAAATAATGTTACATGCTCTGGTTCTAGAATAAGAGTTCTGGTGACCTGAAAAGAGGCAATGGCTAAATTGCCTTAAAACAACAAGAATCAGAGAGAAATGAGATGAGAAAACATAAACCCAGCCTAGCGTCTGTATTTCAAACACACAAAGAAATCTACGCTGAAAAAAAGATAAACATAAAACCCATAACTCTATCATTTTAGGTTATATTTTATATAGCAGTCTAAAAAAATTTGTAGTATGTTATGATATTCAGAGTGATAAATATAGGAATTATATTCATAAAAAAGATCAAGGAATAACAAAATAAATATTGGCAGAAATACAACCAAAACATAGAATACCATAAATAAATTAAATTTTTTAGAAATGAAAAATATAATCATTTAAATTAATTTAATATTTTAATAGGTTAAACTAGGTAAAATTAATTTTATTAAATTTAAAGTTAACTAATTGATCTCAATTTAAAAAATAAAATATTCTGAATGTAAAACAAATAACAACGTTAACTCATTGAAAAACTTGAATAAATGGGTAAATTCTACACTGGTAATTGTTAAACACACTTAGTAAATTTAAAGATAATACAGTGCAATTGCCCCATACTTTAGCGCATTGAGACAATTCCCAAGTCTGGAGGTAGGAGAAGCTCTAAGGAGGTTAAGAGTTCAGGAAAAAGAGAATGGAGGATTTGATGGACACAGGATTTGAAGAGATGATTATGAGAATGTCCAAGACTTGAAGAATGACATGAACCCATAAATTGACAAAGCATTCCGAGTACCTATTAGGGCAATTCAAAAATAAGACGACAATTAGATTTGAGATGGTGAAGCTGCAGATTATCAAGGATAAATAAAAATAAAATATTAGAAGTTAACAAAGGAAAACAGCACAGTATCTACAAAGAAATAACTATTAGACTGACAGATGTTTTCTGTTCCACAGTAATTGGTGCAAGAAGACAATGAAGCAGTATCTTCAAAATACTGAGGAGAAATCTGTCCACTTAGAATTTCATTCCCAGCTGAACTACATCAAGAATAAGGATAAAACAAAGAAATTTTCTAGTATACAAAGCCTAGGATAATTTAACCCCCATACTCTAACTTAAATAAATGCTAAATGACGTGTTTCAACAAGAAGAAAGGTGAACCCAGAAGGAAGGCACAGGATACAATAAAAAAAACAACAATGAGAATGTGGCATATGACAGTTTGCACAACAAATCGGCAGGAGATTATGGAAAAAGAACCCAAGAAAAAGGCAAAAGAATCATTCTGATGAAAAGGAAAGACGAATGATAAATAAATATACGAAAAGATAATCAACCTCCTTTATGAACAGGAAAATAAAGCAGAGACAAAACTTCACACTTCACAGAGCAGCAAAAATTTAAAAGGCTGATAGAAGCAACTGTTTGAAAAGAATATGGAGAAAGAGGATCTATGATACATTACTGATAGATATGACATAAAGTTAGAACACATTTGACAGTATCTCATACAGAAAGAGATGTGCACACCCTACTATCCAGGATTTCGAGTCTAAGGAAACGTGTCCCAAAATGTTTATTGCAGCATTATTTGCAAAAATGAATCATTAAAGACAACCTGTCTAACAAAAGAATAGCAGATAAATTGTTTTTATAGTTGTAAAATGAACGCTAAAACAAAGTTTGCAGGGATAATTGCAACAAAATGAACAAATCTCAAACGAAATGTTAGGTGATAATAGTAAGCTGCAAAATGATATCTATAATATGATACCATTAACATAATATTTTAAAACATGTGAAATAACATTCCATGTGATTGTTGGACACAAACAAATATAAAAGTAAAAACCATACATGGGAAAATAAACACTAAATTCAAAATAATAATTTTCCTCTGGTTGTGGTAGGAAACAAATAGGATCTGGGTAAGTTACATGGGGGAGTTTTAACTATGTTTTCAAAGCTTAATTTTTTGAGAAACAAAAAGATCTAAAAATAAAAAAAAAATTAATAAAGATAAAAATAAATTACATTTTCTAACAACTCCATTTCTTTGTCTAGTTTAGCCTGGTTCCTAAGACAAGAGATGGGAGTATAATTGGGTGGCTGGCAGAAAAAGTAATGAATTAGATCAAGATTTAACCTTGTCATCACTGAAAAGCACACAAGTAATAACAGCTCTTGTTTAGGGCACATCATTAATTTCTAAAAAGAAATAGTAATGAGAGAAATAAATAGATACATAGTAAAATATTTTTAGAGAATGCATTTGAGTTGTATTGAAAACAGTAATTCTTGTGTTGAATAATGCTTCAGTAATGCCTTGGTTTAGACTTTAGAATTTGCAGCTAGCCTGGGTCACTTGTGTTGAAACTGAGGGAGACATATGAAGCAAACATGTGAGTGGGCATTTTAAAAATTCTCTTAGTTTAAAATTTAAGTAGTTCGTAGTAGCAAAACAAATCACAAAATAAAATATCTGTGCTCCGATTCTCATGTATCTCTTGAATTTCAAAGTTTGACTGTGGCTTTGATGTACGGACTTCATGTCTCAGGGCATGAAAGGTTGAGTGGACCTCTAACATCTCTGTTCAGTAGACAGAACCCTGGTGAAGATATAAAACTGGACTGCAGCAATAGAAGAGTTACTGCTCTGTAGCTTTTTTGTTGTTAGCTTTCATTTTGTTTCTTTTAGATCCAGAGTCAATAGCTAGATTAGGAAGAATTCCTGGGTTAGAAATTAGACTGGGTTTAAAGAAAGACCTTCAGTGGTTCAAAACTTCTGTGGGATTAATCAGTGACAAATACTCAGTCTTCAGAGGTTGTTGGATTGTTCGTTTGACACCTAAATGAACTCACTCTGTAACTGTTACCTTTAAGTAGGAAGGCCAAGGATGGAGACAAAAATAAAATAGAAACATTTTAACAGAGAATGTAGTACATAGTCTAGAGAGACATGATAAGAATATATTCTGCAATCTAAAGGCCTCTCCAACTTTTTATAGATGTTGGGTTGTTTTTAAAGAAAATTCCAGGAAAAATCATAGCTTCAATACTTCCTGGATCTCTTCAATCAAAAACAACAACAAAAATAGGTTAAGATCCTGAGGAACAAAATGAAAGATATTTAACTACATACAAAGATAAACTAAGTACCATAAAATTATTTATGGAATGAACTAAGTCAAATTTTGATTTCCTATGTTATTGAAACTGAAATTTTAAAGTATAAAATTTAAATTAAGACATTGCTTTCATTTAGTCTATATATGGTGTCCAAGAATCCTCTCTATTCTAAAATTTTGAATCAAAAAAAATTTTTTCTGCAATACAATAATTGATTCCAAACCAAATTATTTAAAAAGTTTTCTTGAATAAAATAAACATAAGTAAAACTTATCTCATGGTTCATATAAAAGGGTGGAGGAATTCTGTCATTTTACAAGACTTTTGCTGAAGGATGGGGTGTGGGAGAGATACAGACATACATCACAGTTTTTTAAAAAAATGAATATTTAAAAAGTTTTGTGATGAATTAAGAACTTAAGCAAAATAGCAATGAACATTTTTTAAACTTCTGTAGAAAGAATAGTTTGATAAACACAGAACAGAATGGTTTGCAATCTTATACTCAATACAGAAAAATAAGTACTAAGTTCACACAAAGAAATAAATGATCACATAAACATTTTACTCTTGGTCAGAACCAAAATGCATTTTTTGTTACTGGTCTATTATTAATATTAAATTTTATTGGCTTAGGGGGAAAAAAAAATGAACTAGTATCCTAAAGATATAGACTCTGCCACGTACTTGTTAAATTACCTTTGACAAGTAATTTAAAGTCTCTGAGTTATTATTTTTATCTGTTTTGTTTGCTTTTCCTAGATCTCAGGGTTGTTTCAAAAGGCAAATGAAAAAAGGTATATAAAAGTTCTTTGAAAGGCAAAAAACACCATATAAAATTTACTCTATTAGTTACTGCTAAGAATGCTCAACTCATGAGGACTAAGAAATCTAATGCTCAATTATAAAAAAAAATATGTAAAGTTCTGATAGGTGTAATTCTTGGTACTTCCAAGTATGGATAATAACTTTTCTCCCTTTTGCCCCATTTTCTCTTTCTTCATTTACTTTCTTTCTGCAGAACCTCTACCTGTAACCAGTGTTTCAATATATGACTATAAACCTTCTCCTGAAACAGGAGTACTGTTTGAAATTCATTATCCAGAAAAACATAATGTTTTCACAAGAGTAAACATAAGCTATTGGGAAGGTAAAGACTTCCGGACAATGTTATATAAAGGTAAGAAGCAAAAGGAAGATTGAATAAATGATGACTGACTATAACTTATTACATGATTTTTGCCAAATGATCTCCTCTCTTGCTCTAACGAGTACTTATAATTTATTGTTTGACCGTAAATAAACCATTAAAAATAGTTGTTGATTCATGAAAATATTGTTATGAGGAGTCTTATAATATCTAGTTCATTAAAGTCACGTGCCATGCATAAGCAAGAAATATTCAAATTATTGTCACTTATGTGTTATTCTTGCTAAAAGTAACATGTCTGGTGCAGGAAATAAATTCAAACTTTTAGAAGCACTTCACCTAACCCTTTTTTTCTGGGTGTGTTAGAAGGAAATTTTTAGAACTGGGAAGCAAGAGAGATGTATTTCACAAAGTGCTTGGAGTTATTCTCAAATACAAAAGACTGCTTTTTGGTTCCTTTGTATATATTTATCTGCATGATCAGCTAAATGCATTAATACACAAAAATTAGCTTCACTGTTTTTACTGGCGTGAGGGGGAATCCATGAGGAGGAGAGAGAAAGAGAGCTCAGGGGAATTAATAATTTCAAAAGAACCAAGTCAACTTCTCTGAGTAAATTGCAGTGGGTTCAGGAGTGATAGAGGAAGGTAGAAAGGAAAAGGAAGGAGAGAGGGCATTCAGCTTCGCTGGGGGGGAATTGAAATGGAGGAACTTAAAATACTCTCAGTATCCAACACTGCAACGTTTCTCTGCCAGGGGGCTTAGATGATGGTGTCAGATTTGACTGGTTAACTGGAAACATGTATTGGTAAGGGGGAGAATGCATACTCAAGCACATAGGGCATGATATCCAGAAAAATGTCACTTTGAGTTGTTGCTTTTACAAATTCCTTTTCTTCACAGATTTTTTGTTCTTTTGTGTGTGTCAGTTTAAAACATATGCAGTGAATTTTACAGTTTATTTAAATTTTAGAACATTTAAGTAAACATAAACATACTCTACAAATTATTGCATTCTTTATTTTCAATGAAAATACGTAATTTAATAAGTAGGTTTTTATTTGCTTATTGATCACATGCAAATACAAGTTCATGAATAATTGAAAAGCAATCACTAGAACTTTTGTTGATTTAAAAGCCATGCATTTTTAAATAAGTGAATTAATATCTCTTTCTAAATTAATTTCAAAAATTATTTTTGGCTTTTAATTCAATAAATGGTACTTTTAATTTTTTTCTCTCATTTTCTAACTTGGATTGAATTTCTAAGTTTATTATTTTCTTTCATGTTTTCCAAATGCAATCCAATTTTTGATCTTTTTTTGAGCAGGTTCTGTCTGACACCTGTCAGATAAAGTGTCCTCCTTTTAAGACAGGTTATTTTTTTACAAGAGAGCCTAGTGAAAATATTTCTTGTAAAATTATTTTTTCTGAATCATAAAGTGGCAAATACCTTGGGTTTTTATCTTAAAGTAAATGGCTAACATAAACCTAATCTCTACTATTTCTGTATATGATCTTCTCCACTTAATACACCAAATGTTTCTGTAATAAAATTTTAACTCCAGTTGTGTCCAATTTTTGTAGAAAAAGCCTTTCAAGACTATAGTCTAAAGATCCAAATTTTCATCTCTAGCCTTACGCCACTTTTTAAATTCCTCTCCATGCCAGAAGTTGAAGAAATATTATTTTATTGGTATTTAATCATATTGTTTAGGACTTCCTAGAAGTATGTGTCATTTAGAATACCAAAATTTTAATATAATGAATTTTTCTCTTCTCAGATTTTTTTAAGGGAAAAACAGTATTTAATCACTGGTTGCCAGGAATATGTTATAGTAATATCACCTTTCAGCTGGTGTCTGAAGCAACTTTTAATAAAAGTACTCTCGTAGAGTATAGTGGTGTCAGTCATGAACCCAAACACCATAGAACTGGTAAGTCTTCGGAAGAATCAAATTTAGTAAAAAAGTAATTAAATTATATGTCACATATATACATACATACACACAATTTTTTATCATTCTAAGAAAAATTCTATTACAGAGTTAAGAAAGAAAAAAATACTTTAATAACCTAAAACAAAATTTCTATTAATGTAAAAGCAACTGAACAAAATAGTCAAAAAAATCTAAAATATGTCAATGCAATCATAGATTTATAATCTTTAAATAAAATGTACATGATATTACCAAAAGTTAGAATTAAACAACTTAACTGAATCAAGTAAACATCAGTTATTTTATATGCCTATATAGCATAAAAACAAATGGAAGATGTTCCAGTACAGATTACTAGATTATTGAAGGAAAATATTGGGAATCAGCTGTAAAGAAAACTTGCAGTGCTTAATTTTAGTAGCATCACTAACATGAAGCACTATTATTAGATGGATGGATGGATGGATGGTGGATGGAAGAGTGAATGTGTAAAATATCCATTACCAATAACAATATGTGTCTAATATAATTAGACAACATAATTGTCTGTGCCTAATGTACCTATACTCAATAGAAATGCTGTAGATGCCATTTGTATGAAAATTGGAAATGGGTTATATTAGATCACTTCTGAGACCCTTCCAATATGAAATTCTAAGTTGTTATGATTCTTATTAATTAGGCCAAAACAAGGAAACTGTAATTCACCTCGTGTCAACATCTAAGATTCTACTTGTATTTTTTATTATTCAGTTCAAGTAAAGAAACATTAATTGAGCACCTTTTATCTGGGAATTGTTTCAAATACTGAGAAAGAGGAAGACAGAGACTGGTGAGGCAGCTTCTTTCTCCTTAAAAATGGTAGAGGTAGTATACAGATGGCAGTAATATCAGGCAGAATATGATAAATATTATTTAAGAGGTACAAAGTTATATAATAACACAAATGAAGGAGAGATTAATTTTTATTGGAAGTTCATAGAAGAGGTGATATTTGAGATGCTATTTGAAGGATAAGTAAGAACTGTTATAGGTGGAGACCATGCAGTGTGCCTTCATAATTTTCTACCTCTAGAAAAGTAAATTTCCATAATTCATAGACTCATTTTGTGCTCATGTTTCATTTTAGAGAGGTGAGGAGTGAAGCCATATTTCCAACATGTGTGTTAATGTTTCTAAACCAATTCATATATACAATCCTCCTAAGTACAACTATGTCACAGGGAGTTCTTTTGTCTTGGTAGCTATAAGTACACTATACATAGTTACACTTTTTTTTGTAAGAAATATCCAGTGACAGAGACTCAGTTTTTAAAAAAGGAGATTGTGATAAGCAGAAGAATATTTACAGAACTCTGCCTTGAAAGTGGTTAAATTATCACTTGGACAAACATACTATCACAAGTTAATGTATATGAACTGTGACTGGTGATGGACTAATATGTACACATCATGCATAAAATCTTAAATGTGCATGTACTTGAAACCACCGTTGTTCTTGACGTAAATTAAAACATAGAAATATAGAAGTCAAACTAAACTCTATTTTGTAAAATATCTTGTGCATTTGACTCAATAGATTAGTTATTCACTATAATAGAGTTATAAATTACTTGAAAATAAAAATTGTCTCTCTTACAGCCCCTTATCCACCTCGAAATATCTCAGTTCGTATTGTAAACTTGAACAAAAACAATTGGGAAGAGCAGAGTGGCAGTTTTCCAGAGGAATCTTTTGTGAGATCACAAGATACAGTGGGAAAAGAAAAACTCTTCCATTTTACAGATGAAACTCTTGAAATTCCCTCTGGCAACATTTCTTCTGGTTGGCATGATTTTAACAGCAGTGACTATGAAACTACAACCCAGCCATATTGGTGGGATAGTGCATCTGCAGCTCCTGAAAGTGAAGATGAATTTGTCAGTGAACTGCCCATGGGATATGAAAATAACAGCACACTCAGTGAAACAGAGAAGTCAACCTTAGACTCTTTGTCTTTTTTCCCTGTGCAAATGATTTTGAGTTGGTTACCACCAAAACCACCCACTGCCTTTGATGGGTTCCATATACACATAGAAAGAGAAGGTAAAGCAATTGGAAATCAAAGGAAATAAATGATATAATCAAAGAAAATGAAATTGAAATAATTTAAAATTTAAATTTAGGAAGAAAGACCCATGGAAGACAGTTTATATCTTAAAAAAAAAAAGTAAAGAAAGGGAAGGATTTAATCAAATTTCCAATGTGAACTGAGACTAGAAAACAAAATGAAGAGATTGGATCAGAATCTGCAGGTTTGAGTCGTTTATAAATTGCAAGAACTGGCTACTAAAAATTTCATTGCCCAGTACTTCATGTACCCCAGGCTACTAAGGAAAACCTCATATTTTGAAAGATTTTTAAATAAAGGTCTAACCATCACAATTTACAAAATAACCTGCAGCAATTTTCTGTTTTTATAAATCTATGAAGCATGCAGCAAAAGAATCTTTCTGACAAAATGGCTACTTTCCCAAGAGAATCAAGCCTATTTCTTGCTTATCTAGCTACTCTAATTTTCCTTAGTGTGCTCCTCTGGAACTAGCACCACTTATATATTTTCCATGTGGAGCTGGCAGTAAAACAGAAAATACATAGCAACTGGTATTTCCACTATAGCTACTGTATTGTATTCAGTTATCTAGCATGTGGGAGTCATTCTTTACATTTTATCTCACTAATTTATAAAAAGCAAGGCCATCACATTCAGTAAATTTAGGTTATGAATCATATCTGGATTGTTTGGTAGATTTTTTGGTATTGCTGTTTGTTTCGTCTTCACAACAACATACTTCATTTTAAACTTTCCAGTCTAGTAATTTGGGTAGTAAAGTTGTCGTTATCAAAATTTGCAGTTAATGACAGCTTTATTTTCAGGGTAGGATATTAGGATCATGTAGTCTCAGATATGACATATTGTTTGCTCCTATTTTATTTAGTAGAATGAGACACAAAATCTGTGGGTTCCTTTATTCTGGATAATAGACCAGTAATACCCAAATATTATATAAAATTGAAATCTTTTGTTATTTTCAATTATTTGAATCAAAAGTCTTAACATTTGTCTAGGATTACGTGTATTAAATTTTTTTTTCTTAATCTGGATTTTATTTTCTGCTCCTCAATGTATTTCATGGAACATAGGATCATGTAACTCAAGTTTTTTTAATGCTTATTTCCATGAAGTTTCAATCATGCTTTTATGTGATTGCAGTGTGTTCTGTTGAAGTTTATTATATTCTCCAACTGATGATAATACCTTCAAATGAAGTAATAAGGAGCAGGAGATGGACTTGGAAGCAATGTAAAAATAATTTTTACTTTTAAAAGTTACGGAAGCAAACGGATAAAGAAAAAATATACAAGCATCAGAAAAAAACATCCAGAGTAATTATTCCTAACTAGAAATAATGTAATACTATTAAGGCATTTTTGGGTATTTAATGCTATCATCATGAACTTACAGAATATTTGCTGCTGGCTATTTTTTATCCCTTACATCCAGATGAGAAAATCAATTATTGCTTTCTTTTCCAAATATTTTACCTCTGTTTTGTACATATGGTTTTGTTGGGTCATTTAAAAGTATTCTGAAAATCAATTTGAACTCTTAGCTATCTTTTATTTATAGTACCTTTAGTTTAGAAGTATAATTGAATTTGAGAAAGGAAGGAGATAATATTTTAAAATACTTTTTTTATTAATTGACTTGTCTATAGTCTAAAGCTTTCTAGTTATCAATTCATGTATATTCTCTTTTTTTACATATGATTTAGAAAATTTTACTGAATATTTGACAGTGGATGAAGAAGCGCATGAATTTGTTACAGAACTTAAGGAACCTGGGAAATATAAATTATCTGTGACAACCTTTAGTTCCTCGGGATCTTGTGAAACTCGAAAAAGTCAGTCAGCAAAATCACTCAGTTTTTATATCAGTAAGTACCAAAGAGACTATTTTGCACTTACAGGAAAGCTAGAGCAATGGAACTCATGAGATTAATGATGCTCAAGCATCTATTATTCATCAAACCTTAGAGACCATGAGAATTCTTCAAGGTCAGGAGAGTCCCAAATCCATGAAATTTTGACAGCAGAAGAATATGTGTATGTTTAATAGTTACGAGCCTACTTAGACATTTAACTTAAGGATTTCTTTTTATTATTGTATAATTGCAGAGTTAGTAAGCTAACCTTTCACACTAGCCACAACAAACTCTCCAAGGACATGAACACACAGTTTGGGAAATATGACTTTTGTTCGATATTGTAATAAAAATGGATATTGTTGGCCTGTGTGAAAAGCCTCATTAGGGAATTGAGCTTAGAGAGCTCAAAAGAAAGTCTGAGTGTAGTAAAACCTAGGTATTCAGTATAAAGTTGGCACAAGAAGACAAACATCCTAAAAGCCCCAGTGTCAAGTCTTTAACGGGCTTTCTTGATTTCATAAACAGTAATCGCACAGCAATAAGTAGCCTCTAAAAGCACAAATAGTGCATATCTGTAACATTAGTAGCTAATCTGACTATCTTTACTAGAAGTTTAGAGGTCAAAAATCAGTTACCTAACTTATTAGCAGTTAAATGTGCCTCTAATCGGCAGAAAGAAAAAACAGAAGGTGATGAATAAAAATTGCTTGTCAAAATGGCTGACCACCATACATTTTACCACCTTCTCCAAAGGCGAAATATCACCTTTTATCAGAAAGGTGGGCAAGGGGAAGAGATCAGTTTATTTAGCAGCTTAAAAATGTTGAAAATGTCCCACATAACATTTTTATTTAAGAAACCAAAAATGTCACCAATGGTAAAAGGCCTGAAAGATTCATTAGGCATGTAGAAAAAAAGAACGCGATGGATAAGGGCAGAAAGAATATTCATAATTGCCTTGCATGTCTTTCAATTATGGAAGATCTTTGACATGATATCACTTGAGAATGAGAACAAAGTTTACTATTCAGTTCTTTCCATGAGGCAAAAAATATTTCATTAACCAAAAGACTTCCTTGTCCGCTAATTGAGATCCACTGCAAGTGTTAATGGCTTCCAGAAAAACTCCCTCAACAATTCTGGCCATTCTGGCTCTTCTCTTTTCTGAATTTCTACTGTTTTTTAGCTCATAACACAAAACATATGTGTGTGGTATTTTTTCTAGATTTATTTTATTTGTGTACATCTTGCTTCTCATACTAAATTATAAAATTCTAGCCTGGGGTTAGACTACTTGCTTATTTATTAATTCTGTTATACATTCAGCAAATATTTATTGAACTACTGCATGGATTTTGGAACTAGACTTCCTGTGTGTGAATCCCAGCTCTATTTACCCTATCTCTGCCTCAGTTAACCTCATCTGAAAGAGAGATTGATACTACTACTTATCTCATAGGTTTGTTATAAAAGGTAGAGGATTAAAATATATAAACACATATAAACTTAAAATAGGGCCTGGTACATAACGAGTGCTTTATCTCTTTGCCATTATTATTATTATCATTTTTTATTGTTGTTATTTCCCTCATCCCATTTACACTGAGAATGTAGTCCTCAGCAGAGCCACTTGCTCCTTTTCCTCTCCCGGGTTCCACCCTAGGATTACAGCTTTTTATGAAGGAACCAAGAAATGTTCCCTAAGCAAATAAAAGAAAGCTTCACAGTTGCATAGCAACAGAAAATTTTTGTAGATAATATTCACCTTCATGTTTCTTGAGTCATTACTATGGGTCAGGCACTGTGCTAATAACCACGTTAGAAACCTAATGGAACAAAGCTAATGGTGGACACTTCTATGGAGATATTTTATCATGAGGAACCCAACATGCCCTCAAATTATCACCTAGGTTTTAGCCAGCTTCCATAATGGAGCCAGCCTGTTACCCATTTCTTCTCTAATATATTCACACCTTGCCTCCACAATCCTGCTGTTAGCAAATCCGAATTTTTTTCACACAGTTGTAGTAGAGGTTAATTTGAATCTCAAAGTAATTATTTCTAGAGCCCGAAGATCCTAAGAGCAAAGAAATTATAAACACTGGTGAAATGCCACGCTGCCACACCTACTCTTTGCTGAAAGAGAAATAAATTCTCTGTGGTGAAGAATTGACCAGAATAATCTCAGACCCACATAACAATTGAAGTGGAGCTTCTGTGTCTCAGTAAAACTGTTTTTGTTGCTGATCTTGTTCAGGTCAATGGAATACTGTAGCTAAGCAGCAGATGTAAAGCCTGCCGGTCTGGCTACTTCGAATATCTTTGTAAGGGCAAAAGAAAACAATATGACTTTTGAAACTAGAATCTTTTATCTCAACCAGCCCAGCGTGAAACATCCCTTGTGCTCTCCTTTGAAATGTTCAGGTTCTTCAGGAGAGTGGATTGAAGAACTAACTGAGAAGCCCCAACATGTGAGTGTCCATGTTTTAAGCTCAACCACTGCCTTGATGTCCTGGACCTCTTCCCAAGAGAACTACAATGGCACCATCGTGTCTGTGGTGTCACTCACCTGTCAGAAACAAAAGGAGAGCCAGAGGCTAGAAAAACAATACTGCACTCAGGTAAAGGAAAGGAACCGCTGACGGGCTCACTCCCCTGCTGCAGCTCAGCCTCGCAGGCAACGCAGGGAGGGCGTTGCAAGAAATGCGCGCAGCCGCCAGGTGCATTGTAAGCAATGTTACCGAGAGCCCGGAGAGGAACCGGGAAATGAGTATGCATGGCTATTGAGTTACGTTCGTCTTCCTTTCCTCTCTTAGGATAGCCACCTTCTTCTCACTTTCATTCCTCATTCAGCAGAATTTACTGAGCTCCTACCATGTGCCAAGTACTAGGATAGTTGTTGGGGATCTAGAGAGTTTTTATGTCGTGTCCTTGCAGAGTTTACAATCTAGAATGAGAAAAATAGATAAGTGACCATATATTTACTACAGAATATAAAATAAGACCTAAGCCAAAAGTAAATGATCGAGAGGCTGTATGAGTTCACAGGAAGAAGAAAATAGGCCTGAGTAAATTTGACCTGGGGCAAGAGCATTTGGAAACTGGTGAGAAAAACTTAACCCAGGGGAGGAAGACAACCAAGCAGAAGGTTTGGGGTAGTTTTTGTTTTCTTTACGTTTTTTCTATTCCTTTTCTTATGTTAACTATAAAAATAATGCACACTCACTGAAAAAATAATTCAAAAATTAAAAATACATAAAAAAACTCACTAATCACAGCTAAGAAGAGTTTTGAAGGATGAATAGGAGTTGGCTGAGCACAAGGGAGTATGAGGGTCAAGTGGAGACAGAGTGCAAGTCAGTAGTTCTGGGAGTGGCTACCCGAGTGTGTGCACAAGCCCAGTCATCAGTCCTGAGTGAAACCAAGCAGCATAGATGCCCCAAATACCCATGGGAAGCCTGGAGCCCAGTCCAGTTTTCCAAAATCCTGATTTTATTATTTCATTAGGTCAAATTTACTGGTTCTTGGTGTCTTACAAACACAATATTTACTTTCCTAAAGACAAAAAATTATTAGTTCATGTGGAAATATAATACTCAAAAAAGATGTTTGCTATATGAAAGCTATTTGGAATATTTACATTTATCTCACAAAAATCAGGTATTTAGTGAAATTTAAAGAGAAATTTCAAATTGATAAAATGAATTTAGGAATCATGGTCTTTGGAGCACTAGAAAGCCTTAGAGGGCTGAGACGAGCCCTTACTTGAAGATGAAGCCACCTCTTAACTTGAATTAAATTAAGAAGTAAATATACTTAACCAGTTAACTAATAATTACAGCTCACTGTGCAACTTATTAGCTTCCTTCCCTGAATATACCAAAAAGATGACTTTCTACATTGATAGAAAAATGTGTTTCTCTTACAGAATGTGATCTAGAACTTGACTGCTCCAAGGTACATTTCTTCCTTGACCCATTGAATGTACAGATTACATATCTTTTGTATCGAAGCAAAAGGCTAAAGGCATAGGTAGACAGTATAAATTATAAATGAGCCAGAAAAGGTTGGTTTAAGTGCACTTTAATAATGTTTCATTGAAATGCAAACATGAAACTGTTAAGGGATTATAGGCAAGGAGACCACTATTTAAAATAGAGAGTGGAAACTAAACCCC
Organism: Pteropus vampyrus; assembly: GCF_000151845.1. Lineage (NCBI taxonomy): Eukaryota > Metazoa > Chordata > Mammalia > Chiroptera > Pteropodidae > Pteropus > Pteropus vampyrus. The sequence continues at coordinate 3,539,831 of NW_011888997.1, read as the reverse complement.
TGTGCTAGTTGTTATCTCAATTACTACAAGAATGTTTAAGGATTGTGTTATTATACCAGCATCATCTGCTGTTCCACTACACATGCCCACAAGCATTTTCAAATGAAAAAACATCCATCAGTTCAAGAAGTCTCAAAAACTAGCCTACAGTGATTTCACCATTAATCAAAGGAATCTAGAGGATGTTCTCACCAGGAGTGGTCTCACTTGGTTTTATTTCCTAAAGCAATCATTACCCAGAAAGAAAGAACGAATAATACTTCTTAAGTTTTATATTCAGTGGTACTGTGATTACGTTAAATAGAAAATTCAAAATACAGCTCAAAAATAAGGGTAATTCTAAAACCAAACACATATTAACAATTAATGTTTCACTATTTTATAGTTTTGCTCTCCTTAGTGAGCCTCTTTCATCAACTGTACCACAGGATCATTGCTTTATTATCTTACCTGGATCATCCACGATAGTCACTGCTAGTTCTCTGTGGTAGGTAGGTCCTGTGCGAGATGCTAAGATTAAAACAAATTTAGTTTGAACCTTAATTAAGTTCGTGAAACTTAACATCTGGTCTTCTGTATAGGTGCGTTGTACCCATTAATTTGTATTTGTCCTCATCATGTATATGGTCTTCGTGTCTGATTGTTGTTTCGTATATTAATTTGTATGTGAATGTTCATGGGAAAAGGAGTTTTCTGATGCTTCCTCCTAACAACTGTTTTAGTGCTATTCATTCATCAGTAAGTATATGTTGAACAAAAAGTCAGTGCTCAATTGGTGTTATATAAAGGACTCAGCTGATTCTTCAAAGTAAATGTGCTTTTGTCATTTTATCCAAAGATTCACACACAATCATAAATTTCAGAATTAAAAAGCATTATATAATATATGTATGCATATTTTTTGTGTGCTCTGCCTTGGTCCATAAATATTTTGCAATAATATACAGGAATGTATAACTAAAGGACAAAATCAGAAGAAAGACAATCTATTAGATTTACAAATAAAGAAATTGTAGAGCTAAGAGGGCAAATATTTAAAGGACCTGCCCAAAGTCACACAATTATTTAGTATCAGAGCTGAGATCAAGACTCAAGTGATTTGACTGCCAGGCCACCACTGTTTCTGTTAGGTTGTATGTGCTACACTGCTCATCTTGACAGTCAAGAGTAGTGACTAAATGCATAGATTCCAGTGTCAAACCGACATGGGTCTCAGACCTGATCTTAACAGATACCAGTTACGAGTCTCAAGGCAACTTTCTTCATCTCTGTAAGTCTTAGTATCTTAATCTGTAATATAAGGAGAAGCATATCCTATCTCATAGAGTTATAATAGAAATAAAAGACTTGATGCCTAATGCGAGTGCCTGAAACATAAGTGTGCAAAGAATTGTCAATTTTATCATTCAAACTTAACTGGATGCTTTTTGAATCAAGGGAGGTAGATGAAACAGTTCTAGAGGTTCGTCATAAAAAAAAACAACAACAACTGAGTAATTGTAACAAATGTATAGAACAGAGTTAATGGAAGGAGGATCACATCAAGTAGAAATAAGACCGTTTCAGATTCAAAGGAATCTTCATTATCACCTGGTTCAATCCTGTTATTTAACAGTCTATCATGTATTTTCTGTGCTGTCGAGTACATCTTTCTTCCTACTTCTTTAACCAAAGAGGGATAGGACTGGTGCCTACTTGGAAAGACATTGAGCTGAACTGAATTCTCTGTGATGGAAAGTAAGCTAGTCAAGAGAAAGGAAATAATGGACTGCAAAGATGGGGTGAAAATTGGGAGAAGGGTATGGAATGATCTTCTAAAGAATAAAATACATATTATTCGGTAAGTAGAATGAAGGAGCATTTCCTTTTCTAACCTCCAATATACCCACAAGGAGGTCCAGAATAAATAAAAAGAGATAGAAAGATAGAAGTATAGATATAGGCTGGTGGCTCACTAAAAAATTTAAAAATAGGGTGAGGAGGATTGGTGTTTATGATTTGTTATCAAGTTCATTTGCAATACTATTACCCTCTTCTCATTTTTAGTATTGTGATATATATAGATAGATGATAGATGATAGATGGATGGATGGATAGAAAGAGAGAGAGAGAGAGAGAGAAAGAGAGAGAGATGATGGATAGATAGTGGTATATATTCACATAGTTGCTTTTTATTTTTAAAAAGTGTAATTTATTATAATGGCATATTTAAGTGGTTATGATTCTAGGTAGCCATTTAAATAATCGGAATCAACTAGTGCCTAAAATATTATCTAACCAAAGGAACTTTAACATCATCCTGAAACGGTCTACATTTTTTTGTGTCATTCTTAACGAGTGATTAATGAGCTAGATCAGCATTGGCAGGTATGATAAGATACTTACAATGTGTTGTTAAGTTTAAAAGTTTGGAGCAATGTTGATGGTATAGCATCTATATGGTTCAATATAAAATTATGTATGTATGTATGTATTGAGGAAGCTCTGGAAGATTGCCCTCCAAAATGTTGGAAATGATGGGAGGAGGACACTACTTCCAATTTACTTCACTTACTCTTCTACTGTGTGAACAATTTTTACAATGAACAAGTATTTGTTTTATCACTTAAAACGTAAAGAAATAAAACAGCACTGCTTAGTTGTGCGTAACATATGCGCACTTATTCATAGTATACCTCTTCCAGAAATGCTCTATTGGATGAGGATATCAAGTTGACTAGCATTGCTAGATAGCTTCTAGCAGAATTAAAATTCTAAAACATGGACAAGAAACCCTGATATAAAAGAGTGTGAAAAGGAAAGAAAAAGTGGAATGACAATTTATTAATTCAGTTTAATCTTATTTTGGTCAAATTAATGAAAAAGAAATTTTGGTATGCTGTTCCCCCCACTTATGTGTAGAGCAAGTTGTACCAATTAGAATTATATAATTTCTACTGTTTAGAGTCAGTTTCTGATGTCAGAAATGTTTTAATTCAATTCATATCACCAATAATATGTTTATTCTTAAAATTATGATGAGACTTTTAACAAAATACATTATAGCATAGGTAAGCTTTCAACAATATTGTTATCCATTGATTCATGCTTCTTCCTGCAGCAGTTTCATAGTTAAGTACCCTAGAGGCCAAAAGTTGATAAATAATAAGAGTTAACTTTATTGAAACTTTGGCTTAAGCATCCTCCTTACAACTCAATGCAGTATATAATAGTATTAGCTAGGGTTTACCAATGAAGAAACCAAGGTAAGAATTATTTTTTAAATTATAAATTATGAATAAATTCCTATGCTTATATGGGGTAGAGTCGAGATTTGATCTCAGACAGTATGAATAGAGAAACTGTGTTCTTTCCACTAAGCAAGGCGATCTTAATATCAGAAGCACTAAAGGTTAAAGCAGCACACCTCTTAAGCTGTTAGTTGAATCATCAATCCTTGTGCACACCAGCATTTGGCTTTAATGGATACATTTTCTTCATCTATCTGTTCTCACTGTTTTTCTCTACATAGTATTTGTTACATAACCAAAAGTTTTAAAAAAGTACAGTAAAGAGAAGCTCATCAAAGTGAGAAATATTCTCTACAACATTATTGTATAGGGTCACAATAGCCTTGCAAAGTGCTTACTGCTGTATCTCGATGCTTAGCCTTAGGACTTGCCTGTAGTGTGGATGAGAGGTCACAACGCTAGGCTTCTAGTCCCAACACCGAATCTAAATATGTGACCTTTACCAATCTCTGGCTTTACTTTCATGATCTATTAAATGAGAGAGTTGGACTCGATAATCTCTCAAGTCATTTCTATCTCTATAATTGGATATTATATGCTTCTAAGTGACGAGGGACTAAAGGCATTCCTGCACTGACCTTTGTGTGTAATCAGCTGACACTACAATTTAGGATGTCAGATCATCCTTGTGGAACTGCTGATTTGATTATGGTTAGAAGCTGATGTGTCTCTAGTGTACATAGTTACAATTGACATTGATGGGTATAAAGTAGTTCACGGGGCTTATTAAGTCCAACCGTAGAATTTGAATGTTCTGGGCTCCCTTCAGTGTTCACATGAACTATAAATCATTCTAATTTAGAAATCTGACCTTCCCCAGCATGAGTAAAGTCTTTTGGATTTCAAAGGCATCTGTGGTTCTGCAAAGCGTCTCTGAATTCAATTTTATCCTCTGTGTCACATTCTAAAATTCCAGCTGTAAATAAATCCTATTGGGTGTTTGGTTTAAAGGTGAACTCAAGCAAATCTGTTATTGAAAATCTGGTTCCTGGTGCCCAATATCAGGTTGTGATGTACCTTAAAAAAGGCCCTTTGATTGGACCACCTTCAGATCCTGTGACATTTGCCATTGGTAAGTTGCCAAGCACAAGAATAACTTTATTAATGTACTCTTTGGAGAGGTACAATGTCCAAGTTCAAATTATTATCATATATATGGGTGGGCCATTCTTGTTCACCCAATATCCTACCTTTGGAGTAATAAACTAGTACAACTGTAGAGCTGGAGGACATCCTTAACATTTATTACTAGGGAAAAAAATCAGAGGCAAATATGTTTGGTTTTCAATGATTGTGTCAGACAAGTGAAAACCCTACTTTTTAAGTAGAAGTTCGAAGCCATTGCTAAGATATTAAATAATCCTTATTGGCTTTCTTTTTTCATTCCCCTTCCCTTCTTCTTAGTTCCAACTGGAATAAAGGATTTGATGCTCTACCCCTTGGGTCCTACAGCCGTGGTTTTGAGCTGGACCAGGCCTTACTTAGGAGTGTTCAGAAAATACGTAGTCGAAATGTTTTATTTCAATCCTTCAACAATGACATCAGAGTGGACAACCTACTATGAAATAGCGGCGACTGTCTCCTTAACTGCATCAGTGGTAATCTCTCCTTAAGCAGCTGTCACACTCTCTGTGTAAACAGATGTGCCTGTACTGTATGTACCAAATGTCCGTAAAAGGAATCTGTAAAGTAGATTATTTTATAAATATACACAGGAAGCTTACTCTTTTCAAGGTTTTTTGGTTGTTTCTGCTTTTAGGATTGTTTTTTTGGGGTTTTTTTTTTTTTTTTCTTTGAGAGAGGAAAGGTAAATTGTGTGAAAATAGCTTTCACCCCAAATTGAGTTTACTTCTTTCTGTGCCTGAGAAGAAAAACACAAGAGATTACCTTTTGTCATTTAATAATTAGTTGGCACTGCTTAATTGTAATAATGACATCTACAAGTCAATTAAATACCTATAGTGTCAGATCATTATAAGACGCCTTTCAAGAGAGCAGGTAAAGATTGCTCTTTCTAAAATTTGAGTAATTTTAAAAATGCAGGTGACTTACAGGTCATGCATGAAGTACACAATTGTCCTCTACCCAGATGATGACTCTAGTAATTGCCACCCATCAAGGACACATTTTTATGGTCCAAGCTGAGAGAATACAGAGTCATGAAAGTCATTTGTCTTAGAAATAAGGAAATGTGTACTTTCGGTCATTTGCAAATAAGGACTATTTCACTTTGTAGTATAACTGAGGAAACTAAAAAATGAAACCAATATTTGAAGCATTCGATTCTATACCTTTGAATCACTTTTTAAAAATTATATTTTTGTATATCATCTCCACCCCACCTCATTCCAAAAAGAGTTTTTTATGGAGAATTTGGAAAATACAAAAAGGCACAGAAAGGAAAATAAAAATTACTTATCAATTGTTTTTATGGCCTAGTAGATGTAACTCTATTACAAAAATATGATTTCCTCATTAGTCCTTTGTCTCCTTGCTTTTTTTAAGAGAATAGCTAACCTGTTGCCAGCATGGTACTACAACTTTCGAGTGACTATGGTGACATGGGGAGACCCAGAATTGAGCTGTTGTGACAGTTCCACCATAAGCTTCATAACAGGTGAGTGGTGTGTGGGAAATGGTTTCCTGAGAAGAAGATACTGTTTTGAGAACATATCTGCAGAAGGTGCTAATCATTCACTCAGGACTGAGTGAGCATCAGTTTCACGGAAGATAATATGCTTGATTCTAAAAGTTCATTATTTGTTTAAATGATAGCCTTTAAAAATTAAAATATTATTTTTATTCTGAATTACTGTCATCGATTTATCTTTATTCCTAGTCACTGCCCTTGATTTATGTGCCCCTGTTTGGAATTGATTAGAATAGAGATGTGGCAGGCAGAGCTTTCAGCTTAACATTGCACTCAGTTGACTTTACCCATTTGATTATATCTGCTAAAGTGCCTCCATTTCCTTATTAATTGAGCCTTTTTAAAGTCACAGGCTGAATGAAGTATTGTCCACTGCAGGAGTTAAAACAGGCTTTGAAGACAGGAAGACCTGGGTTTGAATCGTGGCTCTGTCTCATTCCACATGTAACCTTGAGCAAGTTAATTTCCCTAAGCCTCAGGTTTTGTTTTTTTTTAATGTGGAAAATGGGGATAATAGTATTTATCATCTGTTAATGTTTATTATTACTTCTCAATTAAGTAAGCTGCTTAGCAAAATACATCACGTAAAGATTAAGTAACTTAAAAAAGTTGTTTGTGTTAGATCTCAGAGTCTTAAATTATGTAGTTCATTATCACATAGCAGAGCCAATCAGAGGTAGCAATAAAAAGGGGAAATTCATCAAAGAGACATTAACCCTGGTTGTTTGAACTAAGATTTTTAAAGGACTTTTGGTTGGACTACAAGGCTGTAATTAGAGTCATACTAAGAGAAGAAAAGAAAAATATTTTTAGGTGAAGAATAATTTTGACAAAATATTTTCCTCACTGGACAGCTAGATTTGCTCTGTTGAAATTTATAAATTAAAAAAGCAATGGAAAGAAATTAATCATATGTGAATTCTTATATTATCAACTTTCATAGTTCATTATTTTTCCTTACTAGCCAATTTCTATAGCTCCCTTTGTTCAAGAAGGGAGAAAATACCAATTATTAACAAGCCCTGTGTTATACTTTTGGATGCATTAATAACTGCATATTTAATTATAGTTAAAATTCACTGTATCAATAATTCATACAGTTTAACTTTATTGGGATTAATTCTCTGAGAATACTCTTTCCTTCTCCAACAGAGCAGTGCCTGGAAAAAGCCCAGACTTAGCATGTGAACACTTGATTGAGTAGACCTGGCTCTACTAATTTTTGGTGTTAGAACTTTGAGCAAATTATCTTAACTCCTGGAATTCTATTTTCTCTTTGGTAAAACTCAAAAATATTACTTAACAACTGGCTAATAGAGCAAAACCAAGTACATTAGAATTCATTGTAGTAAAGCAGAACACCAGCTTGATAGTCATTACATTGTCTCAGAAGAGGGGCATTGGGAATGAAATATTAATAGGAATTGGAGTTCTGACTCCAGCGGTTTAGGTGTGCCTTTCAAAGCTGGGAACTGACTGGGACTAGGCAAAGATCACGATATAACAGTTTGGGCGAACAAAGCAAGTCTGGATGCGTAAACTGTGGTTAATAAGCAAGCTACATGCCTAAGTGAGCAGTCTTGCCTTCAGTAAAGTGAACTTTGGTAATTTCTTATTTTTCCTGGAACAAACTACTCAATCATGTTGACACTGGCAGTCCCTAGTCTTATCTAAGCATGTCGATAACAGATGGTCTCAATTCTCACTTCTATAAAATGGACATAATAATACCCCACAAGACAGTATAAGAATTAAATGATATAATGTAAATCATTATTGAAACATAGTGGTAGCTGAGTTTACTTTTATCCTTATTTTTTAAACTAGTTAAAATTTTAGCTTTTTTTTTTTCTTTTTTTGCTTTTCTTCCCTTATTTCAATTTGAAAACAAATAAGAATCTCATACTTCACTTCTCTTCATTTTTAATTGTAACCCAAATTGCCAAACTGTGAGATGAAAGAGGAAACACAAACAAAATATTTGAATAAGGTATGATTTATTAGAACCTCAAGTCTACTATCTTTGTCAGGCAACTTTTGAAAGTCAAGTTCATAATTATGCTGGCGTATCAAAAAGTGTTTAATAAACAAATAGTGACATCTTGTGGTCCTTCAGCAATATGCTGGATTTTAAAGTAACAACATGGATTATAAGAATCTGGACACCGGTGAGGGGGAGAGATATACTTCTCGGTTTGCAATTTTAAATATGTTTTTTTGTCCTCATTAGAATTAGAACACGAGAAAATATCCTTTGAAGAAATGTAAGTATAGGTACTTGTATATAATGAAGTACATAGAAATATACTAAGAAATTATAAAGAAGCCAGCATTATTAGAATATTCTGAACTATGATGTGGGTTTGTGCTATTGTTGATATTTCAAAATTTTATTGTCAAACGTATAGAAATGCTACTCCTATTTCACATGAAATAAAAATGTTTTTTACTCTCTATATTACAAATCTCTTCAGCAAATACTTTTCTTTCCAAGCATAGTTAGTCATGAATGTTTGTTTTGAGTATTAGTAGCATATTAAAGAAAATAATTCTTTATGATTTGTAGAAATTCTCCTCCAAATATTTTAGTTGGTTTTATGCTATAACGTGGAAAGGGACACTTTCCTGTCTTCAAACCACCATACGCTTGGAATTTAAATTCAACTGCGTATTTGTTTCTTAAAATCCTCAGAATTATCAGTTACTTTAAAAATAATTAAAATATACTTTCACAGCTCATATATTGTAAATCCATGATGAGCTCTCATTCCCAATTGGAAAAAATTTTAAAGCTTAAATGTGTAAGAATTTAAAATAAATTAATAACTTCAATGTTAGAGAGAATTTAGCTTTGTAGCATCATAAAAAGTCCTTTCCTTCCCTCCCTTAATACTTATTGCAGCAGCATTTATTAAGAGCCTACCTTCTGCAAAGCACCAGGCTGGACACTGTCAGTAATGTTGTCTTACTATTTTATAGAAATGATATTTATTTTCTGTCCTTCTAGTCATCAATCCTACTGACCTTTATTCCCATAAACATCTTTTCTGCACCACAATAAAAAAGATTTACTTTTACAGGACCCCGGAGTTTCCAGTACTTCTTTGAAAATAAGTTCACCGATACCTAAGACTATTAATTTATTAATGTAACAAACATAACCAAACAAATGAACATTTTAGAAATTTTATAACTGTAAAATTTGTATAAAAGACCATGATATTCTCAGGTACAGGCTATCTTGTGTCTGAGC
>NW_011888997.1:3513476-3529563 GCF_000151845.1 Pteropus vampyrus | reverse complement strand
GGAGCAACCCAGCAATTGTCTTTTCTAAAATTTGATGTGAGTATGAGGAAAAATATCAGAGTAATATCTATTCCAAACAAGGGAATTAACTGTAAAAATGTTTTGGTATGTGTTATGTGTGTTTGAGCTACTTTGCATTTGGCTCAGTTGAGGGATTTATATCCTTTCCAGAGGAAATAACATATTTAGAAGGTTATAATCAATTGTAGATTGCAGCACAGAACAGAGAGGTTATGCCTGCGATAGCCCTGTAGATGTTTGGAATGGTATTCTAATTCAAGTTTATTAGAAGTTTAAACCCTGGATTTTACTAATCTTGCAGGTAACACGCAATGTCATGACTGCAATTCTCAGCCTGCCTCCAGGAGATATCTACAATCTCTCAGTAACTGCTTGCACTGAAAGAGGAAGTAATACCTCCATGCTCCACCTTGTCAAGCTAGGTAAGAAAAGTACATGAGTGTATATGTGAAAACAATCTTTTTGGGAGAACTAGTGTTTGCATCTCTTGGTTTTGCATGGTCTTCTCAGCTCAATACAGTAACGGAAAAACTACTCCCTGTCTTTTTAAAATGCAAAATCGTTTATACTACCAAAAGAATATGTTCAACTTAGTATAAAGTTCAGTGAGTGTAATGTTTACTGTATTGGGAGAAAGGAATATTCACCATTCATAGTAAGGTTAAAAGAACCAAGGAGTCTCAGGATTTTAGAGACAGAAAGACCTTGGAGATTATCTAGTGCAGTGTACTCAACCCTATCAGACGCCATTCCCTTTTTATGTAACTATTATGTAATGTTCCCTTTAATGCTTTCAATTAAAATTCTTAGATAAAATAACTCACATATTGAGTTTTTAATTTTGACATAATGTCCTAGCTGTAATATAATATTAAGACAAAAGAAAAATAACTTATGAAATAATGTAGATTCTCTGAGTATATGTTTAGATATAACTCTTCTAAGAGTCATAATGAATTGCCTAATGAGTACACATTATTAAAATGAATAAGTTTGAGTTCACAAGAAGTCAAAGGATCAGTATTTCTTCCATATAAGAAGTATAAAAATAAATGAAGAAACAAATTTATATTAATTATAAATAACTGAGCAAGCATAAGTACAGGTACTAGAATTAAAATAAGTAATAGGAGACTATACCTATTTACATATGATGAAAGAAAAAGGGAAATGACTTTAATTAAAGATAACATATCAAGAAAAGTAATAGGCTATGGGTGAGGGAAAATGAGGAAAGTATGATATTCTTGAAAATAAGCTGGAATTTATCATATAGTGTACTGTCAAAATAATTATTTATATTATAAAATACAATTAAGAAATGATAATATGTAACATAAAGTACACCTTCTACATTTGATAATCTACCATGTATTGAGGTATATATTTAGTTTCTGATAGTTAAAAGGACCTCAAAGATGATATTCTATAATTAGCAGCAGGCAAAAGAAGATGGATTGGCAAAAAGTTGTGTGGTAGATAGACCTCTTGAGGCACTATCAGTGTAAGAAAGGCAACCCCAAAATAAATGTATTTCAATTCAGTATGTAATTTTCAAAAATTTTATATTTTGAAAATTAAAGGTATATAGAATGGCAGTAAAATTGTTTTCAAAGCAATGCATCTTAAATCACTGTTTTAAACATCTGTTCACTTATACTCTGTGTCTGACTCTACTCATAAGAGTCTCAAATCATCTGTTATTACTTCTACTCATATGTGCAGCTATAAGTAAAGACTGATCCAGGGTGTTTTATTAGCATCCTAAATACCATGAATAGACTTGTTGGCAGCGATGTACCTTTAGAAAACTCTTACAAAATCCCAAACAAAACAAAGCATAATCTTTCCTCAGTTTATCTAATAGTTACATTTCTCTGTAATTCAATGAATAAAACACTGTCTTAATTTTTTTGAATTTTATATTTGTCATGCAAAAACTAAAGTTTTGCACTGAAATCTTTTAAAATTAAATAAGTAGTTAGAAATACATGAAATATTGAATAGACACTACAGGCAGAAAAAGTAAATGACTGAGTAATTTTTAAATAACATCTTAATTTCATTTAAATATTCTTCTTAACGACAGTGATCTTCTAAATTATTTTACTTAACTTCTTGAAAAAAAAATGTCCAATATTATTACATGGTAAAGTACTTGCAATTATATTTACACTAGATTTATTCTGATGTGACACAAGAAAGTCACGTGAGATGTGGGACGTGGGATGATTTTTCTGTGTAGTGCTTTCTTGATCACTGCAAGACATCTAGCATTTCTGTGCCCTGCTCATAGAAGTCTAGTTAATAACTTCTGTTGTGACTATAAAAACATTTATGCAAATTTCAAAACACCCTCAAGGGGGCAGTACTGCTCCTACTGAGGACCTCTGGTAGAGTTCAATTTCATGCACTTCAGCAAATCTGCTCTTCTTCCCTAAAGGCCTGTACTTCAATTCTAGGAATGTGGAGATCATCAGCTTTCAACATTGCATTACCTTTCTATTAAGAAAAAAATTAGCTTGCCTATCAATTCCAACCATTATCTGTAATTTTGTCCTCCGTATAAAAGTCAAAACTCATTTCCAGGTCACTGAAATTACTTGAAGATTACGTTTGTGTCCCCCTTTCGTTTCCCAAGCTTTATTATTACTGGTAGCTGTGTTTCTCAGGTCTTTGATGTTTTATCCAACTTGTTTGGTTTGTTAGTCTTCCTTAAATTGCTAGTTCAGAAGTGGTCTTACTAAAGTAATATTCAGTGAACCTATTGCATGCTTCACTCTCATTTTTATGTGACATTATGGACGATCTATTAAGCGAGTATGAGTTAAAGTCATGAGCTGGTACAATTATACTCACACAATGTAGGAGTGTGAGTAAGAACCATGATAATTTCCCAAACTTATCATGAGGTTTTGAGCCTTCATATCTCCTTGTTGAAGACAGGACTACTTAAACTTGTTTAGAAAGTTCCTTCAAAGTTTTTAAGAGGGAAAGGCAAGTTCCCATAGAAATTATTTCTAATGAATCACAACTCTTAGAATCAATAAACTTTTCCTTGTTGGTATCTTAATATCAGACAAAATATTGCTTCTCTTATTAGTCTCTGAAAACAAGACTATCTGTGTACAATGTGCCTGTCCTCAGCCATTTTATCCCCTGAAAACTAAATAACCTTACTTTTTATTCATTTGTCTAAAGGTCTATTTTCTTATTCTACTAATTGCATTTTTTGTGTCTTATAAGCTCTTTCGATTTCCTATAGCACAAATGCCTTGCCTACTATGGATGCTCAAAAGATACTGAATTGAAATTACAGACCTCAAAGTTAAAAATAATACCTTAATTAATATTTAACCAAATAAGTTTCGCCTTTCGGAAAAGTGAAAATATTTTGTTTTAGTAATAACTGAAATGTAATTACTTTTTCTTTCACAAAATTTTCATTCTAGTCATTTTATGTTTCTTTACAACATTCATTTGGTGCACATAGAAATCAAATTAATTCTAATTTGCAGAAAACTACAACTTCAGCACACAGATTTTTAGGACTTGCTTGAAACAGAACACTGTTGTTGAACCTAAGACCAAATCTGATTGAACTAACCCCAAGTCAATTTCTCTGTGACAGAGACCTCTTTGGAATAGCTCTGCTTTCTGTCATGAAGGGCAAGATCTACATCTATGGAAATAAATCAGACTATCAATGAATTCAATATAGTATGAATTAATCCAAGGTGGCATGTGCAAGGAATAGAGCCCTCAAAACAGTTGCCAAAAATTTTAAATTATTATGTCATTAATAAACATCCACAAGAAGACGTACTAATAGTAGTACTGTTTGTGGGACTTTGAACCAATCATCACATTAAGAATTTTAGGTTGCCAGAAGTTTCATGATAGTATAATGGTATGTGATGACAGCTCTCTTTGGCAATCAATGCAAATGTCAATCAAATATGCACTAAGACTCATCATTTTGCTAGATCTCATTGGTTGGCATGCAACTGTGGCTTTAACCTACCAACAGACATAACTTATCATCTTTATAAATCTATCTGGAACTCTGATCAAACTTCAGGAGGATCTGATATGTTTGTATCAGAGAATCTGTTTTCCAATTTAAAGAAGAAAGGAAAATAAATAGGAATGAGAAGTTTTGGAAATATCACAAAAATAACTTAAGGTAATAGAATTTCCATTCACTAATTCATTTAACAAATATATATGGAGAACCTTCTTTGCACTGCTCAGATACCAGACTACTTATAGTAATGAATTGAAAGGGCCACTTCCACGTGCCATTATCAAGGAGCTTATGATCTAATGAATGGGGAGATATTAATAAATGCTTTACTCACATTAAAACAGGATAGTGTGGTGCAGAGTACTATGCAGTAAAAGCTTTTCTGAGGAGGCAATAAGGAGAAATCTGAATAACAAGAAAGGATCAGTATGGAGTTGAGATTTTATTTTGAGTACAACATGAAGCCATTTAGAGAATTTAAAATAAATAATCTGACTTTCTCAAGAGAGAAAGGATTGTTGGGTCAACAATGAAGGTAGAGTGACCAATTAAGGGGCTATTCGTCCATAGCCTTAAAAACAGAACAGCATTCTAATTCAAACAAGTGCCATGGGAAATGATGGTAACATTGACCAAAAAGATGGAGAAAAGTGGACTGAATTCAGGAACATTTTTGGAGGCTGTGTCCATAGGACTTTCCGATGGGATGAAAATAGGAAATGAGAGAAAGAGAAATTAAAAATAACTCCTAGGCTTTGCTCTTGAGCAAACTGCGGGGCGGGGAGTGGAGTTGGGGGGGCAATGGTGGTGTAATTCACTGAAGCTAAAAAGGCTAGGAAAACTAGAGGAGGGGTAAATTGGGGAGAAGATGAGAATCAAGGATTCTTCCTTGAACATAAACATATTGAGAACATATCCAATACAGTTGTCAAGTAAAGAGATTATTGATATGAGTGTATAGAGATCAGTGAGGAATTCTAGGCTGGAAATATAAATCTGAGGGTGTCACCAAGTAGTAAATAGAAATAGAGAAAAGAAGAGAAGATCTGGGTCTAGCCTCAAAGAACCACCCCAATATTTAGAAACTGAGCAGAGGAGCAGGAGCCAACAAGAGACTGGGAAAGAACAGCCAATGAGATCAGAGAAAGCCAAAACACAGAATGTCTACTCCAGCATTGTCAAACTTCTGCCTTATTCTGACCATAGACGTGTTCGGGCAGGTTCAAGACAAGAAATCAAAAACTTCAGTGCTGGGAGAGATTTAGAGATGATTTAGTGCAATGTTGTTATTTGAGCAAACTGGAACCTAGAGAAATATGACTCACCTTACACATTGGTGAGCCTGCATCTTAGAAACATTGATCCAGTATTTTTTATCTTATCTGTTGCTTAAGTTTTCCTAGATTTCGGGTGTATTTTTTTTTCTAAAAAACTTTATTTTTCTATTATGCATTTAACAGAGTAAGGAGGAGCCTGATATCCGTTTGTGTGGCTTTCTGTTCCTGTTTTGGAATTTGGGTATTTAATGACATTGGCTTGATTTTCTTAATCTCAGTCATGAAAGTTTTCATATAGATTAGAAATCTTTAAAACACAATTTGGCTATAGACAAGAAAGAATTAAAATATTTCCAATGTTAGAAATTTGAGGGACATTAGAATCTGTCCTCTTTCTCACATGTACATAATATTTCAGTAGATTCCAAATAATTATGTACATTTTGATGAAATGTAATTTCTGTCTTTATAAAAACCCAGCCATTACACATGTTTGCCCTTCGTGGTCTCACTCCCAGTTGAGAATATGTGTTTATTCTTATGTTGAAGTCATTGAGTTCATAATTTTGAAATAGTTGTTTGGACATATGCAGTCCTTATTTTTGGTAAGAAGTGAGTTAAGAATTGTGAGTCATAGCATACTAAAGTCTAAAGTTCCCCTCCCTATCCGCCCATCCTGTTTCCTTGAATCCTTTTCTAGTAAGTGACTAACAGTTTACCTCGCCATCTCTACCAAAAATAAAATAAGAATGTGAATAAATTGTGTCAACGTAGCACAGAGAGTAGAAAAGGAAGATGAATGAATGAGTGGATAGAAAGGAGGGAGGGAGAAAGGTATATATAAATATACACACACATATGCCACCAGTAAGAAAGCAAGTAATAAAATAATTAAGGTACTATACTTTTTAAAAATTAATTCATTCTGTCAGTCAACAAATATTTATTTAGCATTTACTATCTACACACTAATCTACATGCTGAGGATACAGAAATGAACAGAACTGACAAACACTTCTACGCTTATTCTAGTGGAGAAAAAGAGACAATAAACATAAATTATAGGATGTCAAATAGTGATGCGTTATTAAAAATGAAGCAGAAAGGGGAGTTTTATAGGGGTAAGGGTGCAATTTTTGCAGGTGGGTGATAAAGTAAGCTTCACCATAAAGGTGATATTTCAGTCAAAACCCGAAGGAGAGAGTGAGCCAAGCAGATAACTGGGAAGAGATTCTACAGACAGAGGTAACCACAGATGTAAAGCTCCAGAAGCAGCAGTGCGCCTGGCATGTTAAAAAAAAAAAAGTCAGGAAAGCAGTGTGGCTGAAGTGGAGTGAATAAGAAGAAGAGTAGTTTAGATAAGAAGACAGAGAGGTAACACGGGAACAGGTTATATATATACAGGGTTATTGAAAAGACATTCTAGTAAGATATTTTAAGGAGAGGAGTCACATGACCTGGCAAGTTTCACAGGATCATTTTGGTGAGAGTAGGCAGTTCATGGTTGAGAGTGAAAGCAGAAAACTGGTAAGATAGATAACCGTGCATCCTAGTGGTTCAAACATCAGTTTACACCTGTTATGGATCAGTCAAAATCTAGTCATCCTCTTTAAGAATTTTTTTCTTCCCCCAAAGTATAATTTGGACACTTAAAAAATTACATGGTCACCTGAAAGGAAGCTATTGGATCTATCCAGATAAGAGATTATACTTGCTTGGAGCAAGGTGGTAACTGTGATGATTATAAAAATTTTATTTTGAAGGTGAAGATGAGAAAAATCTGCTTATTATTTTAAATGTTATCTATGAATGAAAGACAGAAGTCTAGGGAGATGCCAAGATCTGGGTCCTGAGCAATCAGAAGGATAGAGGTGCTATGTATCAAGTTGGTAAAGGTTATGGCAGAGGCAGGTTTGGGAGAAAGATCAAGTTTGGATGTGTCATCATTTGAAAGTTCCAATTAAATATTAAAGAGCAGATTCTGGATAGGCAGTAGGAGCTTGGAGACTGCAGGATTGGAAACAGACTTGATGAGGTTATCAAGGAATGAATAAAGAAAAAAGAATGCTATCCAAAGACACAGCCCAGGTACACTCCAACTTTAAGAAGTGAAAGTGGTGAGGAGGAACCAACAAAAGGGGCTGAGAAGGAGCAGCCAGTGAAATAAGAAGAGGCACAAAAAATATGATGTGCTAAGAGCCAGACAAAGGAAGTGTTTGAGTGAGTGGACCTGATCAACTTGTCGAGAATGCTGATAATCAAGTAAGAAGAGGAATGAAAACTGACCACTGATCTTAGCAACCCAGAGGTCGTTGGTGATTTGGGGAGGAGGCATTTGGGTGGAATGGTGAGGAAAAAGTATATAACTAAAATGAGTTAGAGGATGAAAAGAGAAAACCTGAAGACAGCTGGAGTAACAAAGTTTGTGAGGAGCATTATTATAAAGAGAGGAAATGAGCAGGAGCTGAAGGAAATGATCCAAGAGTATTGATTTGTTTGGTTAGATTTGTTCGTTTGTTTGTTTCTCTCTCTCTTTTTTTTAAAGTGAGTGGAAATAGCTTGTCAATCAAGAATGATTCAACAGAGCAGGAAATTTTGATGATACAGAATAGTTAGAGGGGAGACTTGTTAGAGTGATGTCCTTAACTAGGCCAGAGGAGATGGGCCCCAGGGTGCCAGTGGCCTTATACTTGGTGAACCTGTAGTGAGATGATGAATGATAGAGTATACAGATATTAATGGGGTAGGTGAGTAGGTAGGAGTAGATGGGAGCTTGTGAAAGGTTTTTCTATTGACTTATAAACACATGCATGTTCTTTAGGTTTTCAGAGGATTATAATTGCTGTGCTTCTCCTCTTATACAGACCCACGTAGTCAGCAGCCCCATGCAAGCATTGTTTTCTGGGTTAGACTGCCAGGCATGTCATTGTTCCATGGCTTTGTTCCTGCACCTGAGGCTAACTGATACCTCTTCTTAATATATATCTCTCCCATTTCCCATTTTGGTATTCTGAGCTTTACTGCAATTTACCTGCTGCCCACAACCATGCCACACAACTTTAGCACTTCCTTAAAAACATTTATCTTGCCACCATTAAGTGACTTGCATGTTTTGCAAGTTTCTTTTCAATATTTTGAAGAATCTGGATGATGAATTCATAGTGCAGTGGCTGTGATATTTGGCACTGATTTAAATACAAGCAAGTGCTCACTCTGGATAAGTTGGTGTTCTGGGCAAAGGAACTTTTCAGGAGGCCTCATCAACTGCAGTTATATAGAAATCAATGGAAAACACCCATATTTTTAGGTAGGAAGCCAGGTATAGGAAGGATCCTTAACTAGAGGTGCTTAGGCTTGGATTCCAGTTCTTACTCTCACAGACAAATTATGTTACCTTAGAAAAGTGTCTCAGACCCTCTGGATTTCAGCTGTCTCATCTATAAAATGAGGATCCGGACTAAATAGTCCTTAATGAGTTTAATCTTCTGAGTCTATACCTTAGTTCATACCTGAGTTTAGAGTAAAGGCAACAAGGTTAACGATACAATAAGAACAGTGGTTATTTTCTAAGAATTGTGCAATATGTAACTCCTAACTAAATAAAAAAGCTAAGTAAAAACACATATTCTTGGAACCAAAAAAGAAGGAAGTCAGACATTATGTTTTGAAACTAAGTAAAGTGAGAGCGTTTTCTGAAACATTCTACTAATTTATAGAAGTTACATTAACTGGTAAAACCATAAAAACACCCAATGATTCACAGAAGAGGATATTACATTTGCTACCATTAAATCATACAGAATTTATTTTAAACATAATAGAAATGATGAGTATTTCTAATTTCTGTTTTGTTCATGAATAGGGCCTAATTACAATTTAATGCTAAATATTTGCCTAATTTTTAAAAATTTCCCAATGTTTTTTTTTTAATTGGTCAAATTACTTATTAAATGAATCTAGGAAGAGAGTCTCTTGAAGTCAACAAGAGGACAGGCCTAATAAACTTCAAGCCTAACAAACTTTCTTGCTCTTTAATATAAATTTTCCTCTTTCTAATTTCATTGCTTATCAATGTTAACTCAATTTCTCTACCTTTTTTTTTCTTTTAAACGGTGCTTTCTTTTGCAGATGTTGTTTTGACCAAGTTGAACATAATTTATGCAGTTTACACTATGTAAGCCACAGATGTCTTCTTTGGCCAAGTTGAATATGTTATGCAGCTTACTCTGTTTAAGGTAGAACTGCCTGAATTGAGGAAAATAAAAATAAATTTTAGACTTATATAATCTGGATGTGTACAAAGAATGTACTAGCAAATCGCTGTCAGTGAAGCTGAGGATTGAAAATACATTTTGCCATGCAGATAATTTTTTACAATGTTTTTCTATTGAATTCCCCTTATCACCAATATCACACATTTGTAAAATGACTCACCAAGTTTAGAAGTATAAAATATAAGCAGAATGAATCCAGTTGGCCGTTATAGATATAATCTTGACCTCATTAACATCATTCTATTGGCAGCTAAACTAATGGATCACATTAACATAAGAAACAATGTAATAACTGTCAGAGAAAGATGGATTTTAGACAATAAATACATTCTATTCTGCTCCAGGGCTAAGTATTACGCCAGGCTCCCCTTGGAATTCCCTAGGAAAGGAAGAGATTTGCTGTCAGAGCAGAGAATAAGAATCAGATACGAGCTCGCACTTCATTCAAGGTCACCTTCCCTCCCCAGAGACCTTGGGCAAGGATCAACAGCTTGAGCCTCTCCTAATCCAATCTAAATTAAATGGTAGAGATAGCTTTTTGGCTTTCCATTCTGCCCATGCTCTGTGCGTGGTACTTGATTTTCTTATAAAATTAGGTTGGATTCCCAACTCATATAGGAGAGACATTGAAGGGGAGAGAGGAAAAGAAAATGGAGAGGGTCAGATAGTTGATTACAACACCAGCAATGTTAGAATGCTTTTAGAGAGTATTTAAAAGCAAACAACCCTGTATCTATACCTCATTTTGTAAAAATAGTCTGTCTATCTTTTACCTATATCCATAGATTCTCACATCAAATATGATAGACTATGAAATTATTCGACCAAAGGAAGTCTGACATTATGGATCAGGGGTATTTTGAAGAAGTTAAGATTTTATATGTGATTTTAAAAAATAGAAAATGGTAGACATTCTATAAGTAACATCTACATGACTCTTTATATTATATAAAGTGTTTTTATATACATTATCTTAAAGCTCATTTACTCTTTATGATGTGAACAAGGTCTTCCTATACTTCCCCTTTATGAGCTAGACTATACTAGATATTTCGAACAATAAGAGACTGTATTAGTTTCTAGGGCTGCCATAACAAAACACAACAGATTGGGTGGCCTAAACAACAGAAACTTATTTTCTCACAGTTTGGAGTCTAAAACTTCACAATCAAGATATTGGCTTCTCTTGGCCTTTCTCCTTGGCTTGCAGATGGTCTCCTTCTAGATGTGTCTTCGCATGGTCTTTTTTCTGTATCCATTCATCTTTGGTGTCCTTAACCAAATCACCTCTTCTTATAAGGACACCAATCATATTGGATTAGGGCCCACCCTAATAGCCTCATTTTAACTTAATCACATCTTGAAAGGCCTTATCTCTAAGTACCATCATATTTTGAGGTACTGGGGGTTAGGGCTTCAACATATGAAATATGGGGAACACAATTCAGGAAGACAGAGACCAATAAAAAGGTTTTTGTGTGTCATTATATTCCCTGTCATATGAAATTACTTGAGCGATATTCAGCCATCACCTAGGTCTACATTCACAACCAGACCAAAGGAAACTCCTACTCCAGTATCCAGGTCATATTCCTTGGACCACTAAGAATACTTATAATTCACAACAGTCTTTAACTCTGCCACTGAAAGCTGATGATTTTTATAAACATAATCACTATAAAAAGGCAGTAAATATCAAAATTCAACCCTAGTGTATCAGGTCTTTCTGATGTTTAAATTCTAATATCTCTGGTTAATAAATCTTGAATTATGTTTTAAATCTGTCAATAGATAAGATACGTTGAGTTCCTACAATATACTAAATGGCTAGTTCAAGGTGAAAACATAATTTATTTATAACACACCACGCATGTTCTTAAAAAATCTAGTAGGACCTAATAGAATCAGGACTTCACTCACGTAGATCAAATAGGAAATAGTTAAGGGCAATTGGGAGTAAGAGAAGAAATAGATCATAAAGAGACAGAGAATTCAAATGAGGCTTTGAGGAGGAGGTGACTTCATCTTGACCTTAGGATAATCCAAATAGAAGAAAGAGTAGACTTGAGGGGAAATACATGAGTTAAAAAAGAGTACTACCTGTGTGATGGTCGGTGAGAACACTGGCTTTTCTGAAGACAGCATGCTTGTGCAGAAGGGATGGTGGTGAAGGTAGATAGGTAGCATGTGGCCAATGTAAGTAGGATCTTTATAGAACTTGGCCTATTTGGATTTGACACAATAGACATTGATTGTAATAAATAATGGCACAGATGGGATTTAACATGAGCAAACTGGTGTTTTAAGACAATTTAAGCCATCATTGACAAATGAAGAAAGAACCAATAAAAAGCAGGGAAAAGGAGTAAGGGACAATTGTAATAATCGATAAATGTGATGACCAAAGCCTTGTAGACATACAGCATAATAAAAAAATAGATAAAAGGAAGAGATGATAAGAATTATTAAAAGATACACTTCTGGGACTGAGAAGCAAGAGGAGAGTCTCAAGACTGTTGGCTTAGACAATTGAAAGACTAGTGGTGCTCCTGAGAGAGTCAGGAGTATTTGGAAATTAGAATTGATCTGTGGAAAGGTGAGGACTCCAGGTACCTTTTTGTCCATATGGAATTTGAGGTAATAGTGAAATATTTGAGAAGTTCAGATGGTAGGTGATTGGAAATACATGTGTAAAAATAGTCAGATCTGGAGATTAGGATTCGGGCAATGTTCATGTTGGATAACTAAACTGATTTTATCTACCCATCAGAAAAAAAAATTATATATATATTATGAATTATGCTTATCCAGGACTAATTCTTCTCTTTCCTCCTTCAACTCTTTTGCCTAACTTTGTCAAGTTGCCTTTGGAAAGAAAAAAAGTCTTTTTTTTAGTTAGGCACAAATTTAGGTTACCTGTGATAAATCATGTCAAGAATGATTCTGACATACTTCTTGGTTCTGGACAGGGCCATGATGATGCTATTCTACAAAGAAGGCCCAAACCTTCCCACATAAAGACATATACCTGTCAAAGGAGATTAATGGCCTCCACGGCTTTTTCACACACTTCTAAAAGTCAGGATGGAGACAGACTTGGGAGTCTGGGGCAGATAATAAAAAGAAATCCAAGTAACAGGAAACAGTGTGAGTAGTTGTCTGACAGCGACATGCAGGTGGGCAGAGTATGCTGTTATGTGAACTCAACAGCAAGATGTGATATTCCAAGCAAGCGATCTCAAGGAGGTATAACAGCAAGTAACAGGGACCCTGGTTTAAGCACTTGGGTTCAGGCGTAGCATTTTGCACACTGGAAGATGTCAAAGAAAAGGCAACGCCCCAAGGATAGGGGCACAAGGAAAGGATCAGCAGAGATTCAGGAATGTGGGAACAAGACAGCAAACAGACTGCTTCCTAGAACTGGGGAACAGGCGGGGATTTGGTCTTAAGCCAACAAGTTCAGTGACTCAGTTACTAAAAATGAGTATGAAAGAGCATGGACAGCACAGCTTATGTGACTAATGGATTAATAATTTATTGTCAAGATAAAATATCTAAAATAATAAGATAAAGAAATCAGTCCTCTAACATTTTATTAACCATCCAGTCCACTTTCATCAATCTTTTTCTTAAAAAAAAAAAAAAATCATTTCTTCTATTTAGCTTTACTCCTTTTAATTTTGACTATCCTTTAAAGAAGTAATTCTTAACTAAATTATTTTAAATTGTCTCCGGAGATAGGAAGACAGGTTGTTGGCAAAGCATCAGATGGAATATCTGCATTAGAAGGGAGCACACCGCTTTCATTTTTCTCAGCCTTTTAAGTACAAATTTTTGCTTTTCACTCATAAAGTTCTGTATTATCAGGGCAATGCTAACTCCAATGTATATGACATAAAAACTATTAATAGATTATGTCTATAATAAAACTGAAGTAGAAAACAGAAGTGCTTCAAAAAGAGAAGTATAAAGTAGATGAGAGAAAAAAAGGCAAAGATATTCTACCTTCCTGGTTAGATGACTTTCTTTGTGAGAGTATGTATTTTGAAAGTAATATAAAATCTTCATGGTGCTCTTAATTACCTATATTTAGATTTTTGGAGAAGGGGCTATTTTATCCCGCTGATCAGTAAAAAAGAAAGAATATGTTAAATTGAATTATACTTTCAAAACTTTTTATTTGTTCAGAACCAGCTCCTCCAAAATCACTCTTTGCAGTGAATAAAACCCAGACTTCGGTGACTTTGCTGTGGGTAGAAGAGGGAGTAGCTGATTTCTTTGAAGTCTTCTGTCAGCAAGTTGGCTCTAGTCAGGAAACAAAACTCCAGGTACTGTATATTTTGATTTTTCTTTTCTGAGTTAATTTTGACTAAGGCTAATTATATGAGCAAAATGAAAATCTTTTATTTCTTTGAACTATAGAAAATGAAAACTGTTCACTTATGCTTTTTTGTTTCAGTGATAAAATTAACAATATGCTTAGAACAAGCCCAAAATAAGTTATGACAATCAACTTGCCAAATTGCCAAGTTTATTTTCATCTTTGTATTTATCTTTTATCCCCAATCCTTAGCCACCCAGTTTCCTACTGAAGAATTAAAGTGGTTCATTATTTCTATTGGATATGGAATTAATTGAGAGGATGAAGATACTGTCGTATAAAACATAATTTAACAAATATGAACCAATTGTCATTTATGTGAAAGTCACTGTATGGAACCCAAATGGTGGAATCAATACTTGCCTTCAAAAAAATTTTTTCATACAGTTTGGGTATGGCATTAGCCTAGAAGTAATTAAAGTAAAACATAAGTGCCATAAGAGAGACCTATATTATTAAGACAATTTAAAAGAAGGGTTCATATCTAGCTAATAAAAAGGACATTTTGTTTGGGAAAATGAAGGCTGAGAAAGGTGACTGTTAAAGCTTTAGAATCACAAATAGCAGATATGATTAGTACTGAGCTGTCTCCCAGGTCAAAATGAATGGAAGGTAAGAGATAAACCAGTAGCTTTCAGGATAACAAATCACAAGAGAAAATATTTTACAGTCAGTCATAGAAAGAAAAGGGCAAGTTTGTGAGTGACTATCATGAAACACAGTGTATAGACTAGTACCATGAACATGAATAATTGATGTTTTTTTTTAAATAATGAAGTTCATGAGATGGCGAAGAAAAAAGGATTGCTAAGAGCACAAATCTTTTCATATTGAGTGTTAAGATAATTCGCTTTATTCCTTGCCCCTTTCGAAATTTCCTTCTGCTAACCTATCTCTTTTTGATCTGTACTAAACAGTTGAATCTTTTTTTTTTTTTTTCTATTCTAAGAATTCTTTTTGAAAACAACTGCATTGCCAATAGTGGATTTTCTTTTTTTGCAACCACAGTAATATCTTCCTTTAAGAAAACAATGGTTAGGCATCTACTTACTACAAATGAGTCCTATTTGCAAAAGTCTTTCCTTAGAAGCATTCTTTCATGGGATAATAAAAGAAATGGGAGCAAGGAATAAGTAAATGCTGATACTTCTCATTTCTGCAAGTAGGGCAGTTTCAGGCCTTTCTTCTGCAAAAGAGTGTTTTGATGGGTCATCTTTTTATATTGTACAGTAGTTTTTGTCACTAGTCTGACTATTGGCTCAACAAATTAACAACTTGTTCTTCATAGAATAAATTAATATTAAATGTTTTGGAGGATGCAAAGTCACTATGTCTTTGGTGGATACTATTTAAAAGCTGAGAATGCAGACAAAGGGGGTAGTGCCCTTCATATAAAAAGAACTACTAGAAATAATTTTTTAAAAAGATCAAGAACTCTAAACAAATATTTTATAGAAAATAAACACAAAAGGCTCTTAAACACATGAAGAGATAGTCAACCTCACTCATGGAGAAAGAAATGCTAAGTAAGACTATAACAAGGTATAATTTCAGATGTTGATAGTAGGTGGATAACGGAAATATCTGGGGAATACTTTGTCAATAGCTTTCCAAATTAAAAATTTACAAATTTTTGACCCAGCAAATCTACTTCTAGGAATATGAGTGTGTGTATGTGTGTGTGTGTATTCACAGATACACACACATAGGTTTTGTGTATGAATGTATGTATGTACACATATACATATAAATATTAAGTGTGTTTGAAGACATATACACATGTTCTCATAATTATGAAATTATGTTCACTGTAGCATTGTTTGTAACTTATTTTTCACTGCTATTCTTTTTAGTTTTTTAAATTTTTTCTCTATCCATATATTACCTATGAAAATTTTTAAATCAAAATAGATGAAGATTACATAACATTTATTTTATTTTCTGCATCTCCAGGAACCAATTTCTGTTTCTTCTCATGTTGTGACCATCTCCAGCCTTCTTCCTGCCACTGCTTACAACTGTAGTGTCACCAGCTTTAGCCACGACAGCCCCAGTGTCCCCACATTTATAGCCGTCTCAACAATGGGTAATTACATGCATTAGTGGA
>NW_011888997.1:3465745-3512286 GCF_000151845.1 Pteropus vampyrus | reverse complement strand
CTCTTCCATGAAGTGTGATGAACTAGACAGTGTGTGTCATAGTAGACCAATCATTATATATAAAGTATAGGAAAAGGGACACAACCTTTGTTCTTAAGGGCCCTACGTCTTAATAGGTTTAATCTCTTGAGCTGTACAGATGGAAAACCTCTCAACATATGGTTATAGATCATTAGAATGCCTGTTTCTGGCAATGTGTTAAGTGCCACAGCAGATGGTAGCTTGCTAATGCCTTTTTCATATACATTATTAGTTATGAGTGAAATATACATTTGTGCTTTTGACTTTAAAGTCATGGGCATAAAATAAGAACTCGCCACTCTTTAAGCTTCTAAAATGTTAAAGAATGAAAATACATGATAATGACTTCTAGGTTTTTTGGTTTTCAGGTTAATTTAAACTATGGCACAGGAATTACAGTTTATAGTTTCTTTTCATAAGAACATCCAGAATGTAGGCCTTGAATACTGTTTATCAAGCTACTTTACTGAGTTATGGTTGACTAGGAAGAGGTCATTGTTGGCTTGGAAAACATCATTGTTGCTGTTACTGGCATCATAAGTCCGTTGCTCTTAAATCAGATGGTAAGCAATGAATGGTTCTGTTAGTTTCCATGTAATGGAGGCTGTAATTAAAACATGTGGCTTATTATTTGTTTAGTTACAGAGATGAATCCCAATGTGGTAGTCATCTCAGTGCTGGCCATCCTTAGCACACTGTTAATTGGGCTGCTGCTGGTTACTCTGATCATTCTTAGGAAAAAGCATCTGCAGATGGCCAGGTAAGTTAAGTTTGGTTAATATTTTTCCTACAGCCTTTAAATATTTTTATTTATCATATATGTATGCCTTTGCAAACCTAAATTGTACAGCAGTAAGTCTGATTTCAGCTTTCAGTGTCTATTTCTATTTTACGTGTTTTCTAAGAATAATTTTAAACATTATTTTAGAAAACATTACCATTGAAATGGTAAAGTATAGGATTGTTGGTTTACACAGTCAGACCTTTTACCATAGGCATCCATTAATTACAGTTACGTAATTTCTAACTTGTTTTGAAGTAAAAGAAAGGTCTATGCCTACTCGGTATGATTAATGAAAGGAGTTAGGATATGTGCACACCACAAGAAAGAAAAAAAATCAGTGTTCTCATTAGTTCTGTTGAAGCTGTTTTATCAGAAAGGATTCATAGAGTTTATGATTAGGTCTGTTAACGGTTCTCTATTAGTTTTGATCTTATTACTCAGAATTGCAGGCAGTTTCATTTTTCTTGCAGTTATAAAGCTTTTTGATTTATGATTTTGGTGATTCCATATTTCTTTGACCACTGATGCATTTCTTATCAGAGCATATCATCAAGAACTTTTTGTGGTCCTCTATATTATCAGAACAATCATCAATGCTCTTAAAAAAACTGTTACCTAGTTGAGTACTACTGGGTTTGGGAAGTTTAGTTTAAATTTATATTTGCCCAATGTTCTTCTGCTGAATTGTCAATTAATATCCTTTCCTTTCTGAGAATTCTGTCATTCATTTATTCATAAATAAACATTTATTCTATCCAATAAGAATTTATATGATGTGCCTTATATGGCATAGTAAAAAAAAAATCAGACATCTAAGCTGTCCCCTCAGTACTTAGAACCTAGCTGGAGAGATGGATGTAAATAAATATATTTAAAGGTATAAACTGACATACCAGGAAGGGGATAAAAATGGGATACCATGAAAGTAGAGGAATAAAATGAATTCTGAATATAAAAATAAAGCTTCTTGAATGTTGGCATTTGAACGAATCTTAAAGGATAGGGAGGGAAGTGACATTGCTCTGTGGCAAGAGTATCAAGTTCTGAAATTACACTCCTTGAGATCAAATCCTAATTTACAACCTATGTGACCTTGCTCACTTCACCGAAATTTTATTCATTCATTGAACAAATATTAATGGACACCTGTTACGTGTAAGACTCCTCTGGGTGCTTGGGATACGACAATATATAAAATAGACAAAAATTTCTGCCTGCAGCTGTTTTCTAGTGAAAAAGATAGACAATAAATTGTAAGGACAAAAGTTAAAAGATTGCATTGTATGTTAGCAGATGATAATAGAAAAATTCATAAAGCAGACTAAGGGAGATTGGCAGTACCTGTATGGGAAATATGGGGAGAGGAGCTCTAGGAGGTAGGTAGGTCTCACTGAAAGGGTGACATTTGAGAAAAGATTTGAACATGAGAAAGTTAATCATGTGTTATCTGGGGGAAGAGTGTACCCAGTAAAAAATGAGCTGTAATTAGGCAAGGTCAAAAGCAACCATATGAACTGGGGGAGCCATTAGAGTAAGCCAGGCAAGAAATGGTAGTGGTTCAGTTCAGAGCAGCAGCAATGGCGGTAGGCAGAAATGATCAGATTCCAGATGTATTCTGAAAACGGAGGCAACAAGATTTGCTAACAAAGTGTGTGTTGAATGACAATGAGTAAGGATCAAGGATGACTCCAAGGTTTTTAGCTCTAGCAACTGAAAAGATGGAATTGTCATCAACTGAAATAAGATTCCAGATGAAAGAGTTTCAGAGACTTCAGTTTTGGAATTGCTAAGTTTGAGATGACTACAAGTGGGGGTAGGCAGTTGAACATGAAAGTCCGGTGTTCAGGAGAGAAGTCTGGATTCAAGATATAAATCTCCAGTTTGGGTGTTGTTCATGGTCTTAAAGCTGTAGATTGGATGAAATCTAGGAAGTGTATAAATTAGAGACGAGCGCCCTGGATTAAGCACCAAAACAATCTAGTATTAAGATTTTCATGGAGAAAAAAGATAGCAGCAAAAGAGACCAACAAGAGGCATTCAGTGGAATGGAAGGAAAACTAAGAGTGTGGGAGGCTGGAAGCCAGGGAAAGAATGTATACCACGAAGATGATATAGTCCCTATATTAGTGGATCGTGAGGAGCAATAATGCAGTAAGAGCATAGCATAAGTCACAAGAAGTGTGCAATAAATGTTAGCTCACAACAGTAATAGTGAAGGGGCCACAATGTAGTAATAGAATTAGTGGTATTTATGAGGATATTATTGCAGAAGCATTCTCTGTGGTGCATACAGCAAAATATTTTAGAGAAATGGTTCTACTTCAGCCAGCTGGCCATTAGAGCCAGAGATTTTTAACATTTTTTGTGCCATAATCTTCTCTGGCAGTCTGATGAAGCCTGTGGATCTCTTCCAAGAATAAGCTTTCTTTTTAAGTGCATAAAATCAAATACATAGGATTGAAAGAGAAACTAATTACGTTAAAATGTGGTCATCAAAGTATTTAAAAAACAAATGTGTTTTATGCTTCTTCATTAATATTTTAAACAATATTTAGTAGTATTTAATAACTCATATTTCAACATAAGGATGAATATGAACAATATTCAATACCTGCAGCAGGTCTGTTATTAAAAATCCGCATTTTTCTATTGTCAGCAAATCTCACAAGTACTGATGATATTATTGTGACTTCTTATCTACTTTAATAATTGAAGGAATGGCTAAATTCAGTGAGAAGTGAAAATAAAGATGCACTTTTTTCCCATATATGTTCATAGAGCCCTAAAGTTTATCCTTGGCCTCAGCTTAAGAACCCTTGAATTAGAAGGTAAAATAAATTCCTCTAATTTAAGTTTAAATAAATTTCTATATATTATAGAAAGTCAACATAGGAAAATCAATTGATGATGTGTAATTTAAAATACAGTATAATATAATGATATATTAGTGTATTTTTCGAAAGAAGAAAACTATTCTTAGAACATGTAATAAAATATAGGCAGATAACAAGTAATTCACACATTGTGCTAATACTGCCAAAAATCTCTGCTTCAATTCTGAATAAGTCCATTAATTTCATATAGAGGAAAAAATGAGATGTGTGCCCCCCAGTAAACTATGTTATTTATCCATGATATTAGGCAAATGGTGGAAAAAGGCATGAGAATATATTCACCTTTTTCCTTTACTTCTGGGAGTAAAAAAAGCTTTAATGATATTTTCTACTGACATATTAATAAGCAGCTTTCTGGATAAGAGACCCTGCAAAAGCCAATCTATT
Organism: Pteropus vampyrus; assembly: GCF_000151845.1. Lineage (NCBI taxonomy): Eukaryota > Metazoa > Chordata > Mammalia > Chiroptera > Pteropodidae > Pteropus > Pteropus vampyrus. Next base: position 3,508,200 of record NW_011888997.1, on the reverse strand, counting down.
TCAATATGTATCATTCTTTTACTCTCATCTCAAGTGATATGTAATATGGGTATCACAATATGAGGGAAAATTTTTGGAGAAAGAAAACAATCCAGCTTGATTCACCATGATTATGGAAAGGAATCGATATGCTATAAAGACAAAACCCCATGAAAAATATTTGCTAAAAATAGAGAGTTTCCATACCTTACTTTGTAAAAAAAAAAAATTATACCCCAAGTAGTTCAAAGATTTATTTAGAATCATTAGTGTGCTTTGGAAAGAACTGCGAACTGAAACTTCTGGTCTCAAATAACTTGATATGAGGGTGTATGACCTTGTGAAAAATTGTTTTGTTTTGCTTTATCTTTATATCTTGCATTGTGTGTGAAAGGAACACTTGGAACTTATTTTAGCTTTTTTAAAAAAATTTAATGTTATGATGATAAGCCAGTAAAGACTCTTATGTCAAGGTAAGGGAGTGCTTCATCGAGCAATAACCTTGATTTTCTGGTTCCTTTCAAACAGGGAGTGTGGAGCAGGAACTTTTGTCAATTTTGCATCCTTAGAGAGGGATGGAAAGCTTCCATACAACTGGTGAGTATTCTTTTGGAACAAGCCTCTAGACAGCTTAGCTGTGCTGTGTGTGCTTCAAGCTTTATTTTACTGTCTTTAGAGGATAAATGGTTTTGTCCGATTATCCTTTCATAATTTCTTTGAAGTGGATTTTCAAAGATTAGGACTTCACAGAATTGTATTGGTATATATTAGTTTAATGCAATTATGAAGTAGAGAATATGTTATCATCTGCTCTGTATCTATTATATTAAACAAAGGACTAAATCTTCAGTTATTCAAGTAGTCCATTAACTGTGTGGAAGAAGGGCTTTAATGCAGAAGCCACACTGAACACGTGGTGGCTGAGGGCACAAAGAGAGACTCCACCGAAGCAGCATGAGACAGAACAGTATCTCTACTTAAAACTCACATTTCAGTGCCTGGGGACGCGAGCCACAACTTCTGTTCAAATAATCAAGCAGAAGTTTACAGTCTAGTGCCCTTAACTCTTATTCTTACAGGTAAGTACATATCAAGGAAAGCCAGGAAAATCCCATGAGGAGACATGACCTCATTTTTCTTTATGCTTGAGTATTAAGGACCTGGAGGGATGAGGTATTTTGAGAATTAAGAAAACTTTGTTAGATTAAATTGGTTGACATTATACCTAACAACGTGATACATGAGAATTAACAATACATTGTAACCAATACCCAACAAAACTGCTAATTAAGCAATCATTTAATATGAAACCAGTGCTGCTTACATGATTCTAGCTTAGCTTTTTTGCAAGCGACCATGCAAAGCACATTTAAATATATACCTTTCATCTTAATCCTTGGTAAATAATCTTTTTTTTTCCCACTAATACCCCAAAATGGTTAATCTTAAAGAAATAGATAGCTGAGACTAGAAATTTTACTCTACAGAATCAATGAGGGAGGGAGAGCTTTATTTAAAATGTAAACTCGTCTTCCTTGAGTGGGTGTCTAAGTTGATGCCCACTCTAGTTGAAAGTCCAATTGAAATAGGATTCTTTTTAACAGGACAATAAGTGGTGCTGTTTTTAATTTTAACCTGAATGGAATTTTGCTGTTAAAATACAACTAATCTAAGTGTGAAGAAAAAGAAATTCATAAACTCTTGGTGAAAAATTAAGAAATATTTCTTGGTTTGTTCAAACATAATTGGCACTTTTTCCAAGATTAAGAGACTAATTGACTTATATTTATGTCTCGTCTGGCACACCCTTAAAAAACGCCTAGTGGTCTGTGAAATAAATGATTTATTTATACTTGTGACTCAGGAGAGCTGTGTATTGACTACACAACCAATTACAACTTATAGAAATGAGGCAAAAAAGAATTCACTTCAGAATCTTTCTATAAAATCAAGAAAATGCTCCTGCAGCCCTTGGCAAAAACAGTTTTACCAGCACCAACATTTTCTGGCTCACTGAGAATAGATATCTCAGTGGGAATTTGTAATAACTAAAGTGACAAGGTGATAGAATTTCCCCCCTAATTCTCAGAATAGCTATAGATGCAGCCATAGAATATTTTTAAATCTGCATTAATGAATGTTCTATTTTACAAGTGGTTTGACTATCTGTACGTGATTTCAAACCACGCATTTTAAATCAACAGTCTGAATTAGATAGAATTAAAGTGAAACTAAATAATTTTGCTCCCACTCAGCTGAGTATTGGTAAGATTACAGACTAGACAGTTGATGAGCTACTTTTCTTGAATGAATGATATACACAAGTGTCATACATACCTTTGTTTTAAGGGCTATTTTAAAGAAATGATGTATAAGTTAAAATAAAAATAATATAGAAAATCACAGTAGTGTACCAGTAGTGCAGCTTTATAAGAATGTGTCCCAAAAGCTTAGTCTTCACCGGAATCAGTATATATAAACTGACCATTTATATTTCCTCCACAAACTGCTGTTAGCTATTAGCTATCAAACGATGTTATTCAGGTTTCTTAAAATAAGCATAAGCACTGCAGGGTAATATTCAAGAATAAGACTCGAGATAACTAATGAAGCATTTAAGAGCTTCAGTTAGCTGAATGCAGAATGTAATCACCTACTAGCAGACTAATTAACACAAAATAAGTTGAAAAATATATCTGATTACAATAAGGCTGTGCGTGAATAAAATATTATAGCACTTAAGCTTTCAGGTTTAAGTTTCACAGAATGGGATAATATTTAATTATAATTATGGTGTTTATTTTAATTGATCCCAGTAAGTAATTTACTGATATCTGTTCATCGTTTATATTACTAACTCTTGCCACTTTTTCATCTTTACATCTGTTATCTATTAATGCTCACAGGCGTAGGAGTATATTTGCTTTCTTAACCCTGCTACCCTCATGTCTTTGGACTGATTATCTTTTGGCATTTTATATTAATCCTTGGTAAGTGATTTTTTTTTTTTTTTCTGTTTACCTAACACAAAATCTTTAAAAATTAGCTTTTGGGCAATAAGCAAAAAGGAAAATTTCTTTTAATTACTTTATGTGCTGGCAGCCTCTAAAATGATTAATCCTACATTGAAATAAATCAAAGCAGTTCATGGTACCAAGATGCTAACAATAATTAATTTTTTTCCCAATTAAATTTTCTTCTTGTGATGATCTTGACATGCTTTTCTTCTATTTATTACTAGTGATCTGTTCCTCCTTGAGTCAATACATTGGACTCCCATCTTAATAAATGACGCTTTTTGTTTTCCTTACCTTCTCCATCTATTTTAGAGTTCCATATTTCCAAGAAGGAGGAAATACATTAAGGTAGAGAAACCCAGAGTACTATACCTTGTATTTGGGTCCTCCATATGTTTACAATAATGCTAACCCAATAACTATGGAACAGCTGACTATGTGCAGGCCTCTTTGTATAATTATGTTACTTAATTGTCCCCACAACTCTGCAGAGGGCACTAACATTCCATTTTCCCGATGTGGAAATAGAAAGTTAAAAAGATTAACTATCTTAACATCACACTAAGTAGAAAATTCAGGTTCCAAACCCAGGTTTCTCTGAAATCTATTCTTTCTTCTGTAAAGAGCAGCCTCCTTTAAATTCTTATTTTCTTGGCTTTCTAATTATTTTAATAATCAAATCTTGAAGAGTATCTTTTTCAGTTTTTATGAAATACAATAACCATAATCAATCATCTTGAATTCTGAGACTAAAGTGTCTAAGACTATTTCTTTTCCTGAGCCAAAAAAAAAAAAAAAAATCCCAAACAAACAAACAAACAAAATGGCAGTGGTTTCCCAGAAAACTGGTTTTAAAAAAAATTATTGTTCTTAAGTATTAGTCCATGGTGTTAGGTACTAAATTATGTACAGACAGACCAGAAATGTGGGCATCTTGAAAAGGACTCAGAAAAAGGAAATAAAAAAAGTAGTTGATAGACTGGACAAAAATGGCCTATGCTGGGTCAGAAGAGGGGAAAATGTGAAGCAATCTGGAGAGTTAGCTATCCAAAGGATAATTGATCAAATGTCCTTCAGCTCCTCTGTGAACGGAATAAATACCGCAGGCAAAGTTTAAGACTTCAAGTTGCAATGGGAGAAATATAAAACGGGATTTTCTCACAATCAAGATTATGACCAGAATTTGTATTTTCTTTAAAAAGAAAGAAAGACTAGAGAAAAACTTTTGAAACATGGTAAACGCCAATGTGGAAAAATTCTATCAGTATTGCTGTGGAGTCTCATAATTCAGCATTGTCATGTCCCACAGTTTTAGGATACAGGAACCATTTGGAATCTATAGGAATTAAGCAAAAGCTAGGCAGCACAAAAAAGTTGTACAAAAAAATATGAAGACATACACTTATGACGATAAGTATATGACAGTTAGAATTTTATATTGTATTTAAAGCTTATTCAATCAGCGGATGAAATTGAAAAAGAAAAAAGTGCCTCTCTTCCATAAATCAGATTTCTACACAGCTGTTGAATAGTAGCAGCTTAATATTTCAGCACTGAATTTATTCAGTGTTACCCTTCCACATACATTTGTTTTTTCCTAGTTTCCTTAAAGTCTGTTTTGGATAGGCAAGATATCTTTTTTTCTCTTTTTTTAAAAATTCACTCACAAAATATGTTGGCAACTTCTTGACTCTATCAGAACTGTTGGTTATTTATGCTAACATTCTGCTTTCATAAAGCACGAGAGTAACTGGCTCCTGCTATACAAAGTAAATGTGGGATTCCTAAAGTTAATTAAATTGTCATTGCAAAAGCTGAGTAAAAATTATTCAAGAGGTATTTCCATAGAATTCCAAAAGTTTATATGACATAGCTCTGTCCAATATTACAATGTTGTTTGTTTTGTTTTTGTGTATGTGTGTGGGGTTTTTTTTCTTTTTTTAGGGATGAGGGAGAGGCAAAATAAAAACTGTAATGCATATTCCTTGTAAATCCCAAGCATATGGAAGACAAAGAGAAGACGAGGGAGAAAAAATAGGGCAGGAATTACTGAATGGATCGTCTTCATTCAGAATCGGAAAGAAATAAAAACTACCTTAAATCAGAAAATGAAAAACCAGAAACACCACTTTCCTTTATAGATATTTGCCTACATTTTCTATCCTGCATTATTTCCTTTCCATCCACAAGTCCCCTTTTCCCAAGGGGACCTCACGAGCCCAAGTCTAGTATCAAATTCTTAATTAATCATTAAGTAAAATCATGAAGGTATCATAGCAAAGATGTTTTGTTTCAATTTAATTCAATAAGCATTTGTTGACCACCCCTATGTGTTCCATTAAGTGTGCTCAGCTTTTGGGTGAAAGGACAGTCTAGCAGGGAGTATATATGCAACTGACAGCCAGACAACTTGGGAAATACTTGTGAGTAAAGTGCTATGAAAGCACAAAAAATGTCGTGCTTCATTCTGCTAAACGCTTTCTGGAAATCGAGGTATCTGAACACTCATAATTTTTGTTATAAATAATTTGGCACATGAGAGTACTCAAATCACAACTGGTTATTTACTATAGACTATTTTATAAAAATTTGAGTGCTTCCATCAATATTTAAAGACCTTTGAAAATTACTTGTAAAAATTGTCACTCACACTCAATCATGAATCAGTATTTATTATTTATATAAGGCAATAAAATACAAAGTGTTTCAGTAGATACTATCTTAACATTAGCTAACTTAGGTCAGTTACTTTGCTCGTTGATTGAAAATGATCACCTAAATACCCTCTTAAAATGTAATTAACTGAAGCATACGTTAGCATTACATGTGTTTGATCTTACAAACTAGTAATGAATTAAAAACAAGCAGGTACTAGGTCTAATTTTTTCAATAACTTAAAAACTAGTTCAGTATTGAATAAGAACAATGCAATAGTAGAATTATATAAAATATAGGCCAATATCAATAACACAAATTCACATCCCCAACAAAAATGTCCAAATAGGTTATTTTAGTCTTTAATTAAAAGACCAATATATTCACCCTCCTACCATTATTTCTCACTTTTATTCCCTGATTCTTTACTTCTTGCCTGTAGAACCTGGAGTATTCAGGCGGTAGATACTTCTCTATCTATTTGTAAAGTATTTACAAATATTTTAACAACTTAATCACTGGTAGCAAGAAATTATATTTCCAGAGTTCAGTTTTTAGCAAATATTAAGTCTAAATTATAGGTGTATTCCTGCAATCTAATAGAATCTTTAAAAATGAAGCTGAAATTATTGTCGTTATTTTCTTATTTAAGAAAAAGTGATTAAATAAACCTGAGATATTTTTAATGAAAATTAAATAAAATCGAGGTTCTGATATAATTATTTAAAGCTCTTCAAGTTTAATCACTATGTTAATCAATTCTTTTGCCCAGATAAATTTGTCTTTTTTTTTTTTTTAAATTCTCAGGAGTAAAAATGGTTTAAAGAAGAGAAAACTGACTAAGTAAGTTTTTTATTATTATTGAGATATAATTGATACTTAATATTGTATAGCTTTAAGGTATACAATGTATTGACTTGATATATTTATATATTATATGATTACCACCATAGCTTAGCTAACATCTTCATCATGTAACATCATTATCATTTACTTTTTGTGGTGAGTACATTTAAGATCTAGTCTCTTAGCAACTTTGAAGTACATAATACAGTAAATATTTTCCTATTTAATTTAAAGATATTTTATTTTAAAATGTTCTTCATAATTATTTTAATTTTCCAAATTTAAAAAAGTACTTATCTTCAAATATCACTGTAAATTACAAATTCTCATGTTACTTTCTGTTTTGCCCCAATTCCCATTTTTTCCCAACAACAGTTAACAAAGACAAGTCATTGTTGAAAAAATATATGTTCAAGTAGGTCTGTATCTATGTGTACAAAAGTTAGCATCACAATGATGTAAGAAATTTAGCTTTTAAAGCATCACTATCAGTAATAAAATTGGATAATAAAATGAATAATAATTATAATAATAAAATAGCATTGTAAATCAGCCAAAATAAAAGATTGCTTGTCTTCAAAGAAAAGAGATGCTTAAGAAAGAGGCAAATGTGTATTCAAATAGCTAAGCTATTATGTGTTGGTGTGGATGGCACGTAATAGCTTATGGATGGCAGTGACTGCTAAGAATGTGTAACACAGAAACCATGTCAGGAAGGAATAAGAAAAATTATCTGAGAAAGAATGGGTTGTTAGGAATTATAAAAGTCTTGCAGAAGGAAGTCTGTTATTCTAAATTTATAAAAAATCTAATTTTTAGCTGCATCAAAATTGTACAAAAATCTTTGCTATTTTGTATTTTGAAGTCCTGTGCTTATTGCAGGGAAAGGCTTTTACTATATTTGATGTTACAATAAATGTTCTGAGAAATGCTGTCTCAGGAAATCTTTATAATAAATAGAAAAAGACAATTACTCTTGCTAGCCTGTGGTTTCACATATCTACTGAACTGTTAAAACGTAAGAATTAAGATTCTGATGGGTAAAAATCAACCATCAGTTGATTTCAAAAATGTAGTTAGATTTTCACCTCCAGGCCTTTAGTTTAACTCTACATATAAAGAGTGGAACTTTCCTGTGAATAGAGTTCTTCCTTGATACTTGTCTAAGATAGAATATTGCTGAATTAATAAGAGGCAATTAAGGATTCCAGCTAGATCTATGGCACCCATGCTAATGGGGAAAAAAAATCACCGAATACATAATACAAAAGAAAAGTTGATGCAAAAATATTTCTATTTATCCTTGATATATAGAAACTTATCATGATATTTTTTTTCGCATATATAGATAACAGAATAATTTTTTTCTAAATCTATTTCAAGTCAGTATGCATTCCATTGGCATATATTAAATGATGTAGAGAGACAAGAGCAGCCTAAACAAAGGAGAGGTGCTGTCACCTGGAAGGAATGATTTGACAGAAACAAAGACTTTGTTGTCCAAAATTATTATTGATTGGGTTGTTAAGAGATATACCTCTCTTAGCGGTTAAAGAACAGGGTTTCAGGACCAATAGGGGATAAGGGGATGCTCTATCAGGGTTTGCTCCTCCCAAGACCCAGGCAGAGAGGAGAAGGAGAAGCAGGATGTGAACAAAAAGTTTGGGTACAGTGTAGGGGAGGCGGACACTGCCCACAAGCCAAAACTTTGAGTCACACCAGTTTCCTCATGCCTCTTCTCGTTTTCCTTCTAACTCTGCCTCCTTCTTTAGGAGCTTCTCCCTTTTCGATCTTTCCATTTACTTTCCTTCTCCTTACCTTTTCTCTTTCACTCCGAATGCCCCACCCCACCACAACCCCTTGGCTCCCCTTTTCCCTCTCCACTCCTCTCCTTCAACTTCTCTTTCCTCTTTTCCCTCTAAATATTTGTCCTACTGATTCCAGCTCCCTCACAGCTTTCTTTTTCTCCTCCTTACCATTCTCCTCTCCCTGATGTTCATACTTCTACTTCCTGGTTCTCCCTCTGTCTCTCTTTTTTCTCTCCTTTCTGCTTTTGCTTTTTCTAACCCGTAAATATTTTCTTTTATTTGCTTTCCCTATTGATGCTCTCATTTTCCTGGTATTGAGTTGAAAACTAGAATCATTAAATTCAACTTTAAGGTCAGTGCACTGCTCAAAGACAGCAGCCAGCGAGGGCAGTTCTAAGGAAGTTCATTCCAGGACAGGGGCCCCACGCCTAGCCATTCTTTTGGAAGAATGACAAGTTTGAAGTGGGAAATCTTTGTACCAGGAGTCGTTCTCTCTGGGTTCTAGCCCGGGTTCTACGGCTTCATAGCCACGTGACTGTGGACTACTCACCCGACCTCTCTTAGTCTCGGTTCCTTCATCTGAAGTGTGGACTTAATGGTGGCCATTTGGACCTCACACATGAACTGAGCAAGATGACACATGCAAACACTTATAACCTATGGTGTGTTTCTTCTATTTCAAGGAAGTTTAATATATATGGCTTTTTTGTTAATTATAATATATTAAGGACTGGTAAGTTTAACATCAACGACAAATAAAAAGGAGTGGTAACCTTTAAGAAGTATGACTTCTACTTTCTTTGAGAAAATTGGTCATGTTTGAAAAGTATTAGTAGTATTAAACAAGGTATGGTACCTACCAACAGAATTTTTTAAACACGCATTTCTTTGTGCTTGACAAAGCCCAGTTCAGTTGGATGACTTTGACGCCTACATCAAGGATATGGCCAAAGATTCTGACTATAAATTTTCTCTTCAATTTGAGGTGAGTGAATAAAATAGTTTCTACCTTCTGTGGCAGACAGGACACAGAAATTGGCAGGTTTGTGCCAGGGTCATTTGCCTGCTCAGTGGGCCATGCTTGTGACGTGGTTACATAATAAGCAGGATGGTAATGGGGCTGAGGGGTCTCCAATCTGCCGGTTCAAAGATAGGATGTCAACCCTTAGTTAGTAGGTCATGACTTGGGTGGCACAAATGAGGGAAAGGAGATACAGATACTGGGGTGAACAAACATGATTATAGGAGAAGCCATCGTTGAAAAACAAGGAGATTGAAAGTACAGGAGAAAGCAAGCTGAGGACTGAGATATGAAACAGGTTTTCACTTTCCAGGGACTTTGAGTGTGTTTTTCATGCCACATATGCCACAGCAAGGATAAATGAAATGAACCTATTGTCTTCTGGGCGTATGAGAGTTGGCAGTGGGGCTCTTATAGGATTCTTGGCATTCTATTTAATATTTCTTTGTGAGGTTTTGTTTTCTTAGAGAAATTGAGAGAAGAGAGTTACACATGGCTTGTGTAAAAGAAAAAATATTAGCAACACCTCTCTTTTCTGAAGCACATGTGTCACAGTCGATGGTAATGGATATGTCTAGGATCTCAGCCATGTGAGGACTATAACTGGTCCTTAAGTTTCCATCCCGAATATTTGACAGCACATAACATAGTCTAGATGGCTTCAGATTCTTCGGGTTTCTACACGGTGGTCCATGATTCAGGGAAACCAAGGAAAGGGGAAAGATAAAGTGAATTTTCTAAATATTTTTTTTTGTAGTTTTTATAAAGCCTCAAAGGTATTCTTTTCTGTGAAATACCAGATTATAGAATGTAGCTGCTTTCTCCCCATTACTCATATTCATTTCTTCTTTCCGTCCATCAGCGGAGAGCTTTTGTCTGCAAGAAGGAGCAGGAATCCTAGTGTAGAAATTCTAACAGAGAATTTAGGATGAGAAGAACCTTATACATATCAAATACAAAGCCCCTATCTATAATCTGTGTCATGAGAAATTCCACATAGAGCCTTGTTCAGTTATTCATTGCATGCAAGTACATAAGAAATTATAGATGCTACATCAAATGCTCTTTCTCAAATAATAGAAATTTAATTCGAATTGGAGAACTGTGATGAGGACAGCATTTCAGAAAAGTACCAATGAAAGAAGAAAAATAAGCCAAAAACTCAGAAAAAAATATCTAGATAATTCTGATGATGGTGATGAAAATTAGGATGTCAGTACACATTCAACCCCACTGAAGCCACTGCCTCTTAATTCCTAAAAGACTATATGACCTAGGTGTGCCATCAAACTCCAGTGTAACTAGTTCTGTACTTCTACTAAATTTCATCATCATTAAAAAATTCAATGAGTTATTTTCTGGTAAAAAAAAAATGTTTTAATAGTGAATGAAAGAAACACAATTTAAATTAGTTTGTCCAAATAAAAAGGGAGTTTGTTCAAAGGATATTAAGGTATGTCATATAATCAAAGGAAGAGATAAGCAGCTAAACTAGGAGGAGGCAGTGAAGCAGTTCAGTTGCAAGAATGACTGGAATCAGGGGCCTGGCCCCTGCAGAAACCCTCTATTTTATTTCTTGTTTCTGCTTCTCCCCGTGTCTTGGTCTCATTTTCTTTCACTGCAAACCAGCTTCTTTCTCATAGTGGAAAATATGACCACTAACATCACATTCTCTAGTTTCCACAGTTTAGAAAGGGAACTGTTGAGTCTTTCTTTTTCGTAGTTTGAAAAATAACAGGGGATGATTCTGATTGGCTGGCCTGGGCCATGATGTCCACTCAAACTAACTGCAGCCAGAAAGGGCAGAATTATATAAGAGTAGGACAGCTCTTACTGGAAGCACATGGCTAAATCTAAGAAGGAGAGCATTATTTTCAGAGTGGACACTGGGAGAACCAAACAAGAGGTGATTAGAACCTAGCTGAAGATGCTTCAAAATGTGAAAAGTAGAATTGTAAATTTTTAGGTGCTAAATGATCGAATCATAATATGTCGAGGGTTTTTATACATTTGATATATAAATGAACACATCTAGCCTTACTTCATAGGATTTATAGAGGAAGTAGGAATGTACTAAACTCCAAAAACCTGAGTCTTTCCTATCATTGTGCTACTTATTAAAGTTGAAAAAAAATCACAATTTCTCATGACCTCAATTTCTTTGTCTATACAATGGTAGGTCGAACTAAATCAGTGATTCTCAATTCGGTCAGTACCAGGCAGTTCCCTTGGAGGGCTTTGAGGATGTGTGAGATTCTTTTTGGTTGTCATAATGACTTGAGAGTAAGCTACTAGTGGTATTGACTGCGGAGAGAGACAGAAACATTAAATGTTCTGAAATAAGTGGGACAGTCCCACACGCAAAGAATTGTCCCAAGCCAATAATATCCCACAAAGAAACACTAGACTGAATATGGGACAAGGATACGTCCAAGCTTTATAACATGTGTATTAGTCAGGATTCTCCAGAGAAATAGGATAGATGATGATAGATAATTAGATGAGAGGGAGAGAGAAAGAGAAGATAGATGATGATAGATAGATGATAAATAATAGAATAGGATTTAAAGAAAGTGAGATGGAGAGATTTATTTTATGGAATTGGCTCACATGGCTGTGGGAAATGGCAAGTCAGAAATCTACAGGGTAGGCTGGAGCCTCAGAGAAGAATTGATATCGTCATGGCTCAAGTCTAAAGGTAGTCTAAAAGCAGAATTCCTTCCTCCTTGGAGGACCTCAGTCTTTTCTCTTAAGGCCTTCAACTGACTGGATGAGGCCCACTCGCACTATGGAGGATAATCTACTTTCTCAAAATCTAATTTTAAGTGTTAATCATATCTAAAAAATGCCTACGTGCAACATCTAGACTTGATGTTTGACCAAGCAACTTGGCACTGTAGGCTAGCCAAGTTGACACATTAAGTTAACCATCATGCCTTGATTTGAAAAAGAAGTGTTTAGTATTTTTATTTATTATGAAGATTTTTTATTTTTGTATATCTTTGTTCTTAGAACATTATTGGTCATATGTGTAAGTTATCCGGTGCTGAGTCCTAATATTGTATCCTTGCTCTCAAAAAGTCTGCTATATTTAAGTCACAAGCTCAGATTGTTTGTTTAGAACTAACATTTGCTTAAGCAGAGACCCACTGGTCTGACTGGCTTTCTTTTGCACTTGGCAGCTTCCCAGACATTGGCAACTCCTGACCCCTACCCACCCCAATATCCTCAGCTTCAGTGTCAGAATAGCCTCATCTATTTTCAAAGATGCATTATGCTCCCATACCTGACTTCAGAATGTATGTCAGACCTTTCACATGGCAGCCCTCAAATTTTCCTGAAATTGATAATTAACTGAGGCTTAAGGGAAAAAAAAAATGTTTCCCGCTCTAATGGGAACCCAAGAGGGTGTTAAGATGGCTAGATCAGCTGGTCTAGCTAAATCTGGTAGCTGAACAGTTTATTTGTTCTGCTTATATTAATATTTAATACTTGTATTCATTTTAATTATGACATTGAAAGATCACACTCATATTGAGAAATTACATCATTTTTAAGGATTATGCAAATGGAAACTAATGCCTAGATTTACATATATTACCAATACTGCTATAAGTTGTACATGAAGCTATACAAGTTGCTAATTTACATTCACTGAATAAACTCTTTCGCTCTGCATCTGATTTTGAATCTACTAGAAAGATTGATCATTCTTCTAACAAAAATATACATCTTTTCTTAAGGAGGCTTGGGGCTCAGGGGTTAGATTTGATTCCTCATTTCTTATGTCTCATATGGAGAAGGTTTTGAAGAACTAGACTTTAGAGGTTGAAATTTGAGAGCCCAGGAGACGCAGCACATATTGCTCATTCTGCTGTTAATTTCTATACTTTGTGTTTGATCAGGAAGCTGGTGAAAGCCTTCTCCATCTTTGTTCAGAAATGTGTCTGCAAAGATAGAAACAAAACTACATTACTTGCGACCTACTTCACGAGAAATGACCTCTGATTTCTGGTAGTAAACACCCATCTGCTGCTGTTTTTCCTTGTGTTTCGTCCAGTTCACTGGAGACCTATCTGCGGTCCTTGTTTAAATAAGTCACTTAGAACCTTCTCTAGCAATTCTCACAATAGGGGTCTCACATTGAAAGAAAGCAGACCTGAGTTTTCTTTCCTCTCATTTCTAATTTCTTAGGTTTGGTCTCTGTTTCCAAGTGATTTGTCCTGTGATTGGAATATTGTCCCTGAATCTCATCCTAGAGCTCAGGGCCCCGCTAGCTATTGCTAGACTGTCCTGAGGTTGACGTTCTTCTCAGCCATCTTTCATCACCTGTCAAAGACTGCCATCAGTACTGCTGCACCTCATTCTTCCTTTAGAGTACCTGTTGGGCATGAATAGTGTCCCCCCAAAAACATGGTGAAGCCCTAGCCACTCGGTACCTCTGAATGTGACCTTAGTTGGAAATAGGGTCATTCAGAGTTGTAATTATTCAATATGAGGCCATACTAAAACAGGGCGGACTCTTAATTCAATATGACTGGTATCCTTATGAAAAGACAGCCATGTGAAGTTACAGAGACAAACAGGGAGACTGTCATGTGATAACAAAGGCAGAGACTGGAAAAAAGCAGCTGCAAGTGAAGGAACACCAAAGATTGCCAACAAACCAGCAGAAGTTAGTGAGAGGCAGGGAAGGATTCCCCCTATAGGTTACAGAGGACATATGTCCCTGCTAACACTTTGATTTCAGACTTTTAGCCTCAAGAACTATGAGACAATACATTTCTGTTGTTTTAAGCCAGTTTATGCTACTTTGTTATGGCAGACTAGGAAACTAATACAGAACCTCACCAAACACATTGTTCTAAAACCTTTCTTCTCCCTTTGTGTTTGCCTGAAACATAACTGGACATTGCCCAGTTCCACTGGATTTCTACTTGCCATAGATGGAATCTCTTCTGTCAACAGCACTGGTCACTTTGTTTCCCCTAACTTGTTATGTAGTCTAGTAATCTGTCTCATCTGAGTCTAATGTACATCCTATTCAAAGCAAGCATCAAGTGCTTATCACTTCCTGACATTGTTACAAACTCTAAAGCCAGAATACAGCTTATGCTCTTCTTAGAAGATGATGGTACATATTATGGACTGTAGGTGTGCCCCCAGATTCATAGGTTTGAAGCCCCAACCCCCCAGTGTGATGGTATTTGGAGATGGAGCCTTTAGGAGGTGATTAGGTTTGGATGAGGTCATGAGGATGGCACCCTTATGCTGGGATCAGTGCCCTTATAAGAAGAGGCATCAAAGAGCGTGCTCTCTCTTCCCCTTCCCCTCCACCATGAGCACAGAAAGAAGAGGTTGTGTGAGCTCTTTGCAAGATGGGGGTGATCTACAAGTCAAGAGAAGCCTCAGAGTGAACCCTACCCTGCCAGCACTTTGTTCTTGGACTTCCCCACCTCCAGAACTGTGAGTTATAAATTTCTGTGGTTGGAACCACCTAGCCTATAGTATTTTGTTATGGCAGCTCTGGCACTCTAATACAGTGCACATATGTGTGCTTTGCTTTTCAGGACTTGCATGCTTCAAACATAGCCATACAACACAGACTGCCATTGGGCCTTGGCGGCTGTATTAGTTTCTGAGGTCTGCCATAACAAATTACCACTATCCTGGTGACCTTAATCAACAGAAATTTGTTCTCTTACAATTCTAGAGGCCAGAAGTCCACAGTTAAAGTGTTAGCAGAGCCATGCTCCCTCTGAAGGCTCTAGGAGATAATCCTCCATTGCCTCTTCTGGTGCTGGTGACTCCAGGCATTCCTTGGCTTGTGACTGCATAACTCAAACCTATGCCTCCATTTTTATATGGCCGTCTCTTATCTCTTTTATAAGAACATTTGTTATTAGACTTAGGGCCCACGTAGATAATATAAAATGAGCTCGTGTCATGATCCTTAATTACATCCGCAAAAACGCTTTTTTCAAATATGAGGTCACATTCACAGGTTCGGGGCATTAGGATGTGGACACTTCTTTTGAGAGACCATCATTCATACGGATGATCTATGTGGTCCAGAAAAAGAAACATGATGATAAATGATATTAGACACGAAACTGGCAAAAGAAAATTCAAAAATGATTTATGTGGTTTCAGGGCATCCCCTCATACTTTGACTCTCCGAATATTTAAGCTTCTGGAGAGTCCATATGATTAGAAAGAAAATAACTGCAAAGCTACTGAACTGGAAACTTTATATTTGATTTTCCACTTAGTACAAGCTGAATTACAAAAGATTGCAAAGCATTTTGTGTATACATGTGGTTCCTGCTTTGCTGCAATTCAGCTTTGGCAATTTACATTTACAGCATTCAGCCAATTAAACTTCTCTTATCAACTTGGGGCATTTACAGCAGGGAGGCAGCACACAATTAAAGTTCTATCAGCTAGGCGGCTTCCATATGTGCTCCAGCTCTTTGCTTCAATCTGTTTCCACCATTTCTTTTGTATCTGAGGCATTTTCCTGTGGCTTATCAGTCTGTCTTCAAAGCGGGGGACTTGGGAGGGAGAGTTGTTGGTTTGTTAGTACAAATGGCAAAGGAGGGAGAAATTATGGAGCCAGGCATAGCAAAACAAACAAGGAATCATAACAGAAGCATTTCACAACCACTATCGATAGTGCTGCAATAATATTTGTTGAGTTTAATAATTCCATTTGATAGTTACTATACACCAGTGAGGTATAGAGAAATTATTAATCTTATCTGACAAATAATTAAATTGATGTTAATAGGAGTTGAACTAGTTTTCCGAGACCCTACAGTTTATAAATGGTACGCCAAAATAAGCCAGATGTTTTGACACAGTATCTATAAAGGCACTCTCTAAAAAAAGTAGATTTCCAAAATATTTTAAGCAGTAGACGTTATCATTTAAATAAGTTTATAGATGCCAAAAGAACTAACCTAAAAATAACACTAATTTGGTTAAAATTGTTAAAACTAAGTTTCATTTCTTACAAGAACAATACAGTCAGTCTGGAAACCCTCTAAAATGGAAAAAGCAGTAATAAAATAACAGCTTGTGTTTAAAGACATTTGACGAACAAGGGTTTTGACTAAGATGGAAAAACTTTTAATTTTGTGACTTGAAGATCAAAGTTAGCATAGTTTGTCTTTACAGTTGGCTTCAATTTAGGCCAAAGAGCTTGAGATTTTGTGAGCTTGAAAAGTCAGAAGTGATGCAGAAGCAAAGGGAGAAATCTGAACAATTTAGCTTGGTTCATCCATGTTGACATCAGGCTTGCATCCCAATGCCATTAAACTACCATGAGCTTCTGTGTGGAAGCAGCAAAAGTCCCAATAACTAGATCTCTAAAGCATATGCTTTGCAAAGAGCACTCGAGTCAAGACACAAAGGACGCTAAAGGACGCTGTTTAATCACTCATAACATCGTCAAACGTTGCCTACTCCTTTCAAAAGTCTTTCAGACTCTAGAAAATTCTTCCTCTTGAGAAATATTCCTTTGGCTTATGACTCATTGAAGTAGGAAGTGGAAGGAATTATGAAGAGTAAAACTAGTTCTCAATATTAACATCCTCTGCGAGCAAAATAAAATTTACAAGTGGTTTCACTACTGCCTCACTAAACAGTCTTATGGAAGAGTGCATACTATATAGGTAATCTCATTCATAAATGGTTACATATGCTATTGGCTAAGATTACCCTTAAATTGGTTTAGGAATATAACTAAATCCATTGCATTGGTCATGCATGCACTGTGCAATTCCATGGAACACTGTTCACACACACCGCAGTGTGGACAGTGCCCCTGGTGAAATCCAGGTGGCCTGACTATAATTCCTTGTTTCCTTTCAGACACAGGAAAGAGCCATGAAGAAACCCTCTTTTCCAGTAACAAACTTTTTGAAGTATGATAGTTGTTTGTTTATGTAAAAGTTGTCCTATCAGTGCACCTTCTGCTAATAGGATTTATAAGGGTGCTGCTACACACAGGCAGATATTTGGATGTCCTCCTTATTTTCATTGAGGTGGTTGCCTGCCCAGTACTAATTCATCCTTATTTGGGGGGTTTCTTTACCATATATTTAGTGACTGTCAATCCTACGTCTTGCTACATGGAGAGTACTCTTATATCGCTCCTCACTCTCTCTTTTACTACTTTCTCTAAGGCTCATTGCCTGAAAGAGAAATGCCCACATTTCCTCAAAGAATAGGAAATATTTATGCAAATTGTGTAAATTTCAGTTACCTTATACCTCCAGAAGTCTGAAACAAATTTTGGTTTTCAAATTCTCCACACCCTGAGTGTTATACATATAATTCTTGCCTTCTCCAAATGATCACTAAGCTGTCAAAGGTATTTATTCATTGTATTAGTCAGCTATTACTGCAATAATGCTATATAAGAAACAACCTCAAAATCTCAGTGACCTACATTTATTTTTCTCAGTCATGGATTTATGGAACAGCAGAGACAGTTCTGCTTTAGGCCAAGGTCAGGGGCAGGGCTGCTCCATGTGTCTCCTCATTGAGGGACTAGCAGCTTCCCTGCGCATGTTCCTTCTGTGGCAGGTGGCAGAAGCACAAAAGGACAAACCAAACCAAACAAGCACATTTAAAGCTTCCGATTGGACATGGGTTCTACCCAAGTTCATTGGCTAAAGCAAGTCTACAACAGTGGGGTGGAAGAGTAACTCTATCTCAACACGGAGCTACTGAAACATCAATGGCAAGGGGGATGTGATGATTCTATTACAGGCAGGGAGTGAAGAATAATGCAATGTGAACAATCATCCAATTTACACTGTGTATGGAAATCTCAAATCTATTTTCCGTCGCTTACAGGAGTTGAAATTGATTGGACTGGATATTCCCCACTTTGCTGCAGACCTTCCACTGAACCGATGTAAAAATCGTTACACAAACATCCTACCATGTAAGATCGTCAATGGTGCTGATCTGATTTATGTCTTTGAAAAGATAAAGTACTGTTTTATTGCAAATTAATTAGTTTCACCAATCTCTGGCCAGACCTAGTTGTGGTCTGGATTATAAAGGCCATCTTTGCAATTGCATTGATCAAATTCATGCTTTGATATCATTAGATCTTCTCGAGTGTAAGAAGATGTAACTATTATGCTTTTAAATGAATAGGAAAGACTGACCGTTTGGCCCTTTGGAGATCAAAAAAGTATTGTCCAAATTAGGGATAAGATAATTTGTGCCTTCATAAAACATTTTCAGTCAATTCATTGGCAATGGAAGAAGGCAAATGAAAAGAGTGGAATATGTTAAAATTCCTCTTCTTTCTAACATCTGGGAAATTCTGTTTTGCTTAGCATTTTGGAATAAAAGCGATATTCACAGAAAAATAATATAAATTACTAACAGGACAGTTAAAATATATTCCAACATAAATTTAACTTTTCTTTCTGCTATACTCTATAGGGAGCTGAGAAAGAATGGAAAAGTAGAAAGAGGAAAGCCGAAAATGCTCTAGAAAGAGAACTTTTTCCTTAATAAGGTTTCTCGTTAAATTAGGTAGTATTATCATTATAAAACCCAACATCTGTACACATTTCAGAATTTATTTTTCTCATTTGAAGTCTATTTACAAAAAGCCTGTAACTCCATCTTCTCTCTTAGGTTTCCCAAAAGGTAGTGAATTCTCTGGATGTCCCTCCCTCCTCGAAATGGAAGTCACGTATTCTATAGCCTTCCATACAATCTACCAGAATTTTATTTTCTGTAAATGTTCTGCACAATTTCTCCAAAAACATTGAGATAATTCTTCCAAGGACAGGAGAGCTAGTGGGAGAAAATAATGGTTGAGAGATATTTGTATATTTGTTTAAACAAGAAACTAAGATTGAGGCATGACTAAAATATCTAGCTAGAATAAACTTTATCTACCGACTTGATCACTGACTATTTTGACTTGAGATTTGGAAGAAAGAATCAAGACAACTCTTCTTTCCACTCTGATTTGTAATATTTTTTCTTATCATTCTTTAGATGACTTTAGCCGAGTAAGATTAATCTCCACGAACGAAGAGGAAGGAGCAGACTACATCAATGCCAACTACATACCTGTAAGTAAAAAACAAAAAGCAAAAACTGAAAAAAATCGGACATTCAGATTCCAGCCAAGGCAGAGAAAGACCGTAAAGGCTGCACAGATGTGTCAAACCGTGTAAAAAAGAGAATTTTTCTCCTACTAAAGTTTCCATTATTCCATTTTAGAATAAAGAATAGGAAAAAAAAAAAAAAGCCCAGAGATGAGTTACGTTCATATTTCTTCATAAAGGACTGGTGAAAGTGAAAGTAGATCATTGTACTAAAGATCCACTTTCTTGCATTTAAATATTTTCAGCAATCATACTGAAAGGGTTCTACCTGAGCACCTGTGTTTTTAAAATATCTGTAAAGATAGCAGTTGCTTTCATTAAAAAAAGGTGTGGGTGTGATTTTGTAGGCTTTCTGAGAACCGTACTTAAAATCACATAGACCTATATGGTCAGTTTCTCTGATGGCCTCCTCCATGAGAACATGAGAACTTGTTACATAGGTGTGTGGTCCTTTGCCAGTAAGTTTTCAATTTTTTATCATTTGTGTGGAATATCATTTGGTGTTGACTGTGGTTCCGTAGGTGACATTTGTCACTCATCTTTCAGGGATACAACTCACCCCAGGAGTATATTGCCACACAGGGGCCACTGCCTGAAACTAGAAATGACTTTTGGAAGATGGTCTTACAACAGAAGTCACAGATTATTGTTATGCTCACTCAGTGTAATGAGAAAAGGAGGGTAAGTGCCTAATGGGGCTGTCCCCACTTAGCAGCCAAACCCACACCAGCCACTGCCCTGGGTTGAGTGCTTACTGTGCACCAGAAACTGTTCTCCTCGCTTCATTTTTCATCCTCACAATAATCATATACAGTTCTTCAGACTCACGTACTTTTGCTTTCCCTAAGTGAGCAGAGACTTCATTTTCTCTCTAGTCTGTTTGTTTGAAAATGTCGTCTTTCACCTCAGGTAAAATGTGACCATTACTGGCCATTCACAGAAGAACCCATAGCATACGGAGACATCACTGTGGAGATGATCTTAGAGGAAGAGCAAGAGGACTGGGCTTGTAGACATTTCCGGATCAACTATGTAAGTCACAAAGCACAAGTTCAGGTGTTGTTCTCATGCTGAGGGAACCTTTGCCAGTAAGTGTTCAAGAGAGACCAGACCACCATCACACAAGATCATGAACACGTCAAGCTTTGCAACACTGCTTCCTTCGAGAAAAAGGCCACTTTTAATGTTCTGGTTTTCCATTTCACTGGGAATGGTGTAGATGAAATGTTGGCCTAAAAGGCCTGAGGAGATGGGAAAAGTGACTGCACTGTTCCATCTCAGATTAGCCCAGGGCAATAGAAGACACAGTGAATCATTACTTACCAAGCCTGACTGAGGAACATGTTCTCATTACTCAAACTAACGTTTCAATGACAACCAGTGAAGGCCTTGAAACAAAGGAATAAAATGTTGAATAATAGTGTTTTCTGGTAAGGTGTTTATATTCAGTAGTTACAAGCATCTGGTCCCAGAGTGCCCCCTCTTGGCCACAAAGAGACGGAATCTAAATTTTAAGTTCCCATGATGAAGGTTAATTTGCTTGAAGAACATGTGCTGTGCTAATGAACATGTTTTTCTATTTGTTTTATTTTTTGTTTATATCCTTCTTTATTCTTTCCATATTGATATGTGGAGACTTTTAGACTACAACAAGGTAAAATTACATAAATGAAGAAATCAGGGTAAGAGAAATATTAGAATGGGTAAATAAGGTGTAAACAGAAGCGTTTTCTCACTTAACAGAAAGAAGGAAAAAGACCATAACATAATTTGTTGCTTTCCACTACTTGAAACTTGGCATGAACTGAAGAACTGAAGCCAAAAAGACAGCAATAACTCATTTGTTCCTTGACGTGTGTCTTGCTATTTTGCTACTCAGCTAACGGGGATCACCCTGACGCTAAGGCCTCTGCCCAGCAGCTACGGAGAGACTAATGACAATTTAAGTGTTTCCTGTTTTTGAATCATCTTGCATATTTTAGCTGGATACATTTTTCAGATCAACTGTATTAGAATATATATGTATCTCCTAATTTCAAGCTTGTGCTAAGCCTGCCATCAGCATTTGACAGGAGCAAGCATTTTCATGAACTTTTCTACGCAACCAAAAAATACCCCAGCATCAGTTGCTGGTTTGTTGTGGCCTGCCCTGAGAAGGAGAACACAACCTCTTAGGCATTTTCCAGCAAGGCAGCTCCCCTCAGTGGAGGACGACTATGAGAAGGGTGCAGCTATTTGCTGCTGGCAGCAGCGGGAAAGGGGTGCACCGGCCTGGCCAAAGGGACCCAATGGGGCACCAACAGCACCTTCCATGGTGTTTAATTCATTGGCCAAAGCTCATGCAGTTGCTAAACAGTGGAGCCAGGATGCAAACCCTAATCTGCTTAAGCTCTTATCTCTACACAGGCACGGATTAGCCTATTTATCCTACTCTTCGAAGCTTTATACAGTTAGTGGGTTTTTTTTTTTTTTTTTCACATCCTGCTTTGTGCCAGACACAATGCACAGAGCTGAAAAGGGAAGTATACAGACCAGGAGTGGAATGCGGCTTTACCTTCTTAACACCATTAACTCCTGAGCTGCAGTGGAGGATGGGCCATCCTAATAGTGGACTGAGAGATTAATGCTTGTTTTGGTTTTTCTTCTGAAGGCTGATGAGATGCAGGATGTGATGCATTTTAACTACACTGCATGGCCTGATCACGGCGTGCCCACGGCAAATGCTGCAGAGAGTATCCTACAGTTTGTTCATGTGGTCCGACAACAAGCTACCAAGAGCAAAGGCCCCATGATTGTGCACTGCAGGTAACCTCATCACATAGGTTTTCTGTTCAGCACCGTGGGATTTCTTTCATAAAGGAAATATAGCCCACCATTCCATGGTGGAACACTAGAGCAGATTGACAACAATAAAGTGAATTATGACTTTAAAAAATATTTGATTAACTGATGTCTTACTATATACTTGATTTACTTATAATATGACTATCTAATATCCTATAGCCTATGAGATAGATATTATTATTCCCATTTTCAGATGAAAAAAACTCAAGAGTAGAGAGAGAGCTCAAGTGATTAACACAAATTCATACAGCTTGAACATGGGGGAGTTAAGATTCAAATTCAGGCACACCAGTCTCAGCGGTCATGCTTTTAAGTATTATGTGATATTACTCTATTCTATCAAGGACTCTGAGTGGTTTAGAACATGGCCAAATACAAGGTCAAATTAAAAATATCTAATTACAGCCCAGAATAACGTAAATAGACATAAAAGCTGGATGAAAGGAAAGAGAAAGGCAAATACTTGGCCCATTAAGATAAACATATATGCTATGCTTGCTTTTCAAAATTGTCTCTAAATTTCCAGATAGTTAAAATGAAAAGGGCTATATGATCTATTTCATTATCAAAAATGAAGGACCACATTAATTTTTTATGGGAAGAGTCATCTTTGAATTTAAGCTCTTTTTCCTACCAAGTGAACAAAGCTCCATCAAAATCCATTGGTGTGACATAATATTGTAAAATTTTTGTACAACTTTAAAAGAGAAATATCTCCCCATTGCATATCAGAGATAGATGTAGGATAAGGATGTTGGAAGAGGCCTTGGCAGCCACATCAACCTAAGTAAATAGATTTATAATCCTGGACTTAGCACTTAGCACTCTGGCCTTTGTGAATTAGAATGAGTGTGTGTGTGTGTCTGTGTGTGTGTGTGTGTGTGTGTGTGAGAGAAAGAGAGAGAGAGAGAGAGAGAGAGAGAGAGAGAGCGCGAGAGCGAGCGAGAGAATTTGTCTCACTGGAAAGAAACATGCTTCATAAGCTATCAAGTTTCTGATCAAGGAGGGTATCCTTGTTGTCAGTCCACCTTAAGCATTCACAGGATAAAAACTTTGTTTTACTAGATGAAGTTATCTAGTCTCACAATGGTTCCTTCCAAGAGCAGAAAATAAAGCTACTCAACCATGTGGTCGAACTCATGGATCCTTTCACAGAGGGTAGCAGGTACAGTTCTAGATGTGACTTTACGGGTGTTTACCTGGGTGCAGAACATTTTATCTGAGAAGAGAAGTCCTAGGATGGAAGGGCTGTCCTGTAGAAAAAGCAAACTAGGGCTCTGAGCTACAGGTTTTTCCTGTTGGATTTCTCTTCCAGCAAATTCTGCATGTAAATTAGTTTTGACTTCTTTTTTTCCCCCCCTCACATTTCATCGCACTTTAGAATTTGGAACCACTTGGCATATCAGTCAATCAGTGATTGGAAGAAAAGAAGAATTAGCTTTAACATGTAAAACTGTGGTGAGCAATTGGTTCAGGGCAAATCACTCCACTTCCCTCTATTCTTTGAGCACTAGAATTTGGAGACTGGAAGAGATAGGGTCCAAATATTAAATGTGATTTTGAAGCAACTATCTAACAGATTACTGAGAGACTGAAGCAGGCCCAGCCAGAATTCACTAGAAGGGCAGATGTGCTGTAAGGAATTGCTGAGATGGTGGACTCAACCTAGGGTTAAAGGCACACAGATTGCTATGGTCCCAGAGCTAGAGCTATGGTGTAGGTATCTCAGCTAGGCTTCTGATCTGAGTGTGAGAGCTTAACTCTGAGCCTACTCAGAAGACTGGAGCTGTGTATGTGTCTCAGCTCCCTGAAGGCAGGAACCAATGCTCCAGCCAGTTCCACGTTACTTCCTTAGGAAGCAGAGAGCCCCAGGCAGGGTAGGGGAGGGTATGGCCAAGGCAGTGCAGACTCACACCTCTTTAAGGGAGGTAGCAGTGACGTTCAGCAATGTGACATTAGAAGATACACCAACCACAATTGCATATTTAAAAAATTAGTTAAGTGGAAATTATTGTCAAGAGTTTAATCTTTGTTTCTCAGTGGTACTACTCGTGTCTTTTTTTTAAATCACCAATTTGTTTTCAACAGTGTAGAAGCACTGTCTGAATAATGTGCTGTCTGAACACTCTTGCAGCGCTGGTGTCGGCCGGACGGGAACATTCATCGCCCTGGACAGGCTCTTGCAGCACATTCGGGATCATGAGTTTGTTGACATCTTGGGGCTGGTGTCAGAAATGCGGTCACAGAGGATGTCCATGGTGCAGACAGAGGTAGAAATATAACCAATATGCATCTTGCAATTTGTCCTCAACTGAAAAAAACTTCCTGTTATTCCATCTCATGTTTCAAAACAATTGTCTCAAAATTTTTTTTGCATCTGCTATTCCCAGTTTCTTATTACACACATTCAAACTGCTTCAAAGTATATATAAAAAAAATATTAGCTTCTAGAAATTCATGCAGTGGTTGCACTTTCACTGGAGTCATATGCCCTTTAATAATTCAGAGCACATACATATATCTGTAGCAGAATAAAACCTCTTTGAACAGAGTAAGAGTTCAAAGGGTAGGTAATGATCAATCTGGGTAAAGGACACCACGTGAAGACTAGAACTGATGTGATTTAATTTATGTTTGACATGCAAGATTTGGTTCAAATGTTTGCCATTAGTTTGTCCTGCATGTGAGCCTCTGTCTCAACTCACTTTAGATGATGACCATGGGCTGGATTTATGCTTTCCCTCTTATGATTTAAGGATTTCCAGCCCCCAACGTAGCAGCACTGCCAGTTCCCTTGACCTAAATGAATGGAGTTAGCTTTATAACTCTGGGAGCATCCCCAGAAATATCCAGCAGTGTTATATGCTCCCTCTTTCTCCTCTTCTCCCAAGTCCTCTTCTCCCTTGAAACCTCAGAATGCACTCAGGCTGGAGTGGCAGCCTGGGCTAATGCCAGCAGACAGCATCACATCGCCATTGAACAGCAGTGTGTATACCTGTGTGGGCCCCAACACCTAAGCACAATAGCTTGTTTATAATCTTAGTTACCCAGCAATACTCACGGCTTCTTAGCTTCAGGAATACAATAATCCCTTTTTTCAGGGAGTGTGTGTGGGAGGAACAGAGTAGCACATAACTTGGCCTGAAGTTCCAAGAGACTTAGGTGCCTTGGTCTTCCTCATGCTTTTTTCTATAAAGCACCACTAGATGGCAGTATGACTCAAAAAGCCTGCGGTAATGGCTGCTGTCTCTTCATGCTTCAGGGATTTCTCCTTTACCGCCCTTTTGACTTTTCTCTCCTGCCTACCCAATCTCATCTGAGCATGGCTTGGCACAGACGTTCCAACATATTTATTTCTGAGCCAAAGCAGGATCATACCACTTTGGAAAGAGCAACCCGTCTGCATTAAGATGTCTCATGAATGACTGGGAAGTAAGTCATGTATTTGTGTCCTCACTTCCTTAGTCCACTCATATCCCAATCCTGCTGCCTTGTAATTTACAGCTGTGGGGACATGAACATTATCTTTTTATCATATGTTTAAAATGTCCTGGTTTCCCAGAGAAGCCCACTACCTAATGATTAAATGGTGTTTTATGAATCGGTCCATATTTTTGGCTTTCACTTCCATAAATTTATGTCCTAATATGTGATTAAAATTTCCCATTATGTATACTAATCCCCAAGTTTCAAAAGGCCACTCCTTATTTTAAGTATTTGGGATTTGATAAATCATCTGCCTCCTTGACTTAATTTATACCTTTTATAACTTTATAGACTTTGATTATAGCTTGTTTGCTCTTGACTTTCCCAGTACAGAATTTTAATCCCTTTTTAAATACTACCTTCACATGGCAGACCTTGCATCCAGTTCAGCGCCATGATCTTTCTTCAGGTACGGTCATCACATGCAACTAGAGCAGCCACCATGAGAAAATGTTGTTTTCTCCCTAATTTTCTTGCCCCAAACTTTCATTTTTTGGCTTGTTTGTGACAGCATTTTAGGCTGATATCTCCAGGGAAACAGTCTTTTTTAAGTATGCTATCCCTCCCCTGAACTCTTGTGGGAAAATTCAAAGTCAGCAGAAGAGTCAAGGTCACCATAGGTTACTTATTTTTCCCAAGTGTTCCAGCTTCACTCTTGAGTTCCCTCAGGATTTTGCAGTGGATGTTCTCTAGTTCAAGTTATTTATTTATGTCTGGAACATCTTGTCCTTTAAACCTTTGTTTTTCCTTGTTGTTATGCTCTTTGCGATAGAACCTATATTTTGGATGGTAGGATTTTTCAAATATCCTCCTTGAGCCCATTCACGCCCCAGTCCTGCTGCCTTCTACTTTGCTGGTATTAATAAGTAAAGATCAGAGAGTAAAACATTATTTTCTTCAGCTGTATCATTCCAGGGTACTCCTTTGACACTGATTTTTCAGGCAGCCAGAAGGATCCTCCAGCTGATTTCTGACTGTATGTGTATCAACCACCCATGTACTGCCACCAGGTTTCTTCCCAAGGCCGGTTTCTAATTTTCCTACCTCTTCCTGACTGCCCATCACCTGGATTCCACCACCCAACTCCCTCTAAAAATAGTGGAAGAGGTTAAGTGCTTCCAGTCCTCTGGCTAAAGCAGAGGGTGCATAGCCCTACTCAGGTTTGGGGAAGACCCACCACACCCCCGCCCCCCCTCAATAAATAAAAATAAATAAATAAATAAATAAATAAATAAATAAAAATAAAACCAGAAGTAACCGATTAAATTGGTCATGTCCTCAGGTGCACCTTTCAGGTCATTGCAGCCTGTGGCATAGGCTGTTTTTAATGGTCCCTCTTCCTCTTTCTCACCCCACCAGACCCGTTATGAGCCTCTCCACAAGAGCAGCGAAGGGTGGTTAAGGAGATGGGTGTCATCGGGCCAGGCTCCACGAGGAGGCATGGGTCCCCACATGGCCACCGCACAACTCACTTTGCCTCTCAGAGCTCACATTCCTCACCTGTGAAACATGAACGACAGTGTTCATGAAGCGCTATGAAGAATACCTTATGTGACAGGATAAAAATCTAGTTAAATGCTTTGGAATTGTAAAGCGCTATGCATGGTGGACATTCTCCTTTCTGGGGCTCTCTTCTGTTTTTGTCAACTGTTTTCTTTGATTTTCCTTTAATAGGCTTTCCCTGGAGGTCAGTCAGGGCTTTGCTTTGAGTGGCCTGTCCTCTTGATCAGCAGTTTAGATTTCTCAGGAACTCTCAGAGACCTGTCCATAAATAGTCTTTATTTAGTTTTCCTGTGGTCTGCCTACATTTTATTTTCTTTGACACCAAGTTTGGCCCCTGAATAGTACTGGTTTAAGAAACCAGGCAGTGTCTGGCCTTATCTATGTCCAGTGCTGACACAACACAGGAAACAATGGAATGATGTATGATAAGGAGAAGGAGCAGCTCAGTTACTGATGTGATACTATCTCAAAATAAGGGCACAGACTTTCTCCAAACCTTGTTGAAAAATACAGGTTAGGCTGAGGAATCAACCCAGCAAGGTTCGAAGTATTAACCTCATCTTTGTTTAAAGTTGTCATACAAAAGGCTCCTTAAGGTCCTGTGGATATCTTGACTGGTTCTTATTTAAAGGTTATTTCTAACGGTATTACTTATAGAGACATCCTGAGAAATAAAGAAAAGGAGAAAGATCATGAAGTTAACTTGACTTTATGGTACAAAGACAGCTACTCTCAATATTTTGGCATATTTCATCCTAGCCTTCCTTCAGTTATAACTTTCACACAATTATGCTCATATGCTATATGTACATATGCTAATTTTAAATCTAATTTTTCACTTAACATTTTGCTATGTGTGTTATCCCAAATTACCCAAAGCTATGTAAATCTCATTTTAAAGACTGAATAATATTTTGTTATAGACATGCCACCGACTAAATCATTCTCCTTTTTATCAGATATTAAATTGGATTCTTTCCCACTTTTTAACTATTATCTGTGTGTCTATGTGCTGTTTATTAGCACTTTATTATACCCCCAACAATAACTAAAAATGACTGCTTTAATAAATTCAAATCATCATTGAATGTTACTTTTTTCCTCTGCTGACTTCATAGGTGAAAAACAATTGTTTTCATTTATATTTTTGATTACTTGGCCATTTTTGCATGTTTTTTATATTTCCTCGGTTTCCTTCAAGACACAAAGTGCTAGGCATTAGGAATAAAAAGACATAATCTGTGCCTTCCAGGAATTTTTGTTTTAGTAGTTGATATATTTTATTTATATATTTGTCAATTTTTGTTTGTATTTATTTCACTGCTTTGAAGTTTAGAAAGTTCTTTCTTAAAGTAATAGGAGAAGAATTAACCTATATTTTCCTTTATATTTTTAGGGCTTAATTTATTAAACTTACTGGAATTTATTTGGGTGTATTATGATAGACTTCTTTTTCCCCTCAAAATAGCCCCATGATTTATAGATCAAATATTCATTGCCTTTTTGGCATTAAATAATGATGGTCTAAGCTTTATTATTATTTAAAATATTTTTAGAGTTGATTCTCTTGGATGTTCAGCTCATAAAATTGTCTCATAATGAAAATTGTTTCCTTTGACATCCGATTACAATATTTACTACTATCATAGTATCAAAATATTGTATCTTTGCACATACTCATGTGAAAATCTCTTGCTCTGAAACACGGTTTTGTCTTCTGCCCCAGGAGCAGTACATTTTTATCCACCAGTGTGTGCAACTGATGTGGATGAAGAAGAAGCAGCAGTTTTGCATCAGTGATGTCATCTATGAGAACGTTAGCAAATCTTAGTTCAGAATCTAGAGAAGTAAGTAGTGGGGGGGAGCCCACCAAGGCGCTCAGCCTTAGGACAACGGGAGGGGACGTGATGGGATACAACAAAAGGCCCCAGCAGCCATTGGTACTGACTTTGACCCCATAGAGGCAGTCACAGAAAGGTGACATAGGGAGAGATAAACAACTGTGGCCGATCTCAGCGCTTCAATGCGCCTTGGCTGGTGGGCATGACATGAAGGAGCTTCCGCAACTCCTGACGATTTGACCTTCATTCCTTCTACCTTGAACCTTAAATTATTGTGATATTGGCTCTGTACCTGCAACACCAAGACATTACCGTCCACCCTGTTTATCTAGATACTTTATGCAAATATTTTATTGATTATGAATAGTCATAAAGGGGTTACAAAGAAGACATGAGCTGGAGTACAATACCCCAAAGAAGAAAATATTGACAGTAGTTCAGGAGAACAGAGTTTAGAAATGCCTAGATCCCATCCATTAAAAGCACTTACTTGAGAACGTCACGAAAACATTAGTAACATACTCAATGCCAAGTGCTCAAATTTTGACTAGAATTCAGATTTTGGAGGTATAAGTAATTTGGGCTGTAACAAGTAATCTGCCAATTCAATTCAGTAAACAATACAGAATGTGTCTGAATATACTGTGATGGGGAGGACCGTTGGCAGGGTCGAGAGAGGACAGGGGTGCATCGTGGGAGAAATGTGGAAGCAGCAGCATATGGACCAGTGGGTAGCAGGGTAGAACTACCGTTGTGCCTTCACATCCATCAAAAAAGAGACAGAGAGCATGAAGAGGCAGGAAGGATAAAGAATGAGGAAAGAAACAAGTTTGCAGGTGGAGGGAAAGACATTTAGGTCCACAGAAAAGAGGAATTACACAGAGAAAGAGGCACAGATAAACACACATCCACCTGGGCTGTGGGGCTGAGTGCAATGAGAGCTGGTGGTGGGGTCAGGAGGAAGTCGCTGTACTTCCAACCACAGTACTGTTGATGTTGGCTTTGCCCACCCAGGCTGCTTACTGTCTCTCTCTTTCTTGCATTCACAGGACAGGACACAATGTGCACCCATCCTTCCTTGCTTCCAGAGTTTTTGGGGGGCCCTGCTAGCAATTCTGCTAAAAGGAGCCCCTGCTTTGTAATATGTGGCCAAGGAGATAATTTATCTCATAGAAGCACTGGGAAGACTTAGCCTTAAAGAGCCTACAGTGTCTTTTGGACTCTTTGACTTCTGGACATTTAATAATGGACCAAATTCAACTGAACACCAGAAAGGTCCAGATGCTCTGCAAAGGGCAGGAAGCACAGCCCCTTCCGAAGAGTTTCATTGGCCCTTTGCTGGTTTGGCTGAGTTTTGTTGTTGTTGTTTTTAAGTGCAATAATTTTTGTATGTGTGTGATTTCATCAGAAAGTTCAATTGTTTTCTGCCCATATGATTGATCAAGAGCATAGCCCAGGAAGGAAAAGGCACTGTTAGTATAAAATTATACCTCATTGTTAAAATAAACATGGCCACATGTGAAGAAATAGTAATTCTACTACAAGAAAATTGAACCAGCGATATCTGTACTCCAACATTAAGCTACTGAATCAGGAGCAGGGAGAGTGGATGGAGGAAGAGAGAGGGGTTCTACTCACAGATCAATCACCTATCTTTTCCAAATATGAAAAGCTGTAATTCAGCTTCAAAGTAGGGTAGAAAAAGATTTAAGTCTTAATTGTTCTAGTTCTTGATGGTTTCCGTCCTTATTAACAGTTAAGTGTTTCTTCTTTGGCCCCCTTGGACTAATGTCACCGTCCAGGTTCTTTTTCAACAAACCAGATCTGGTTCAGAAGAGTTTCAAGTCTGGCTCTTCTCACTCCAGTGCTGTCTGAGCAATCTTGGTGCCCAGACTTTGCATTGCTTTTTCTCTTGACCTGAATACCTGCGAAAGCTATTTCTTTGGGAACTATATAGGCTGTGAACACGCACTTTCTTTCCCCCGAAGAGCTGGGAATTCGTAAAGTTATGGCAATGAACTTGCAGCATGCTAGGACAATTATTCGTTTTTTTTTTTTTTTTTTTTTTGCATTATCAAGTGTCTCTACGAATTTTGACAGATTTCGTTTTTTGTTTTTTTGGTTGTCGGTTTCTTTTTGACCCGTGTAACTAGTGACATTTTATTCTTTAAATTTCTTTAAATTTTGTATAATTACAAAGTACATGATTGTGTATTGTGACATGAATGCTGTCAAAATGGACATTGATGGCATCTCAAAGCCTGTTATTTTGTGACCCTTCCTGAGAAACAGGTGATGGTATGGATATACAAAAGAAAACATTTTGAGTTGAGAGTAAACACAAGCTGGCTGCTTCACTGAGGCAGTGTGGCTGTCTTGGGCCTTCGTGTGTGCATTTCAGGAGGCTTTGCTCTGCTCGGTATATATGATCCTTGCCCCTTGCCCTGGCTTCCTTCCATTTCTGGTCATCTTCATGAAGCCATGTACATAGGATCAGTTTAATATTTTATTAGTGTCCTCAGTAATGGTGAAGGATGCCAAGTAAACAGCTCTGCACCCTACTGTCTCTTGTCACTGAGACGAGCTGGCCACAGCAGACCTTGGCACAGTTCTTTGCAAGTCCTGGCCAGTGCGTCTCCGGTTCACCTTGCAGGGTTCCGGAATAGCAGAGGAAGCCCGTAGCTGGCAGGTTAACAGCTTGGGCTCCTCAGGCACTGTTGGTTTTATTTACCCCCCCGCCCCCCGCCTTTCTCCCCTCACTGCTGTCACCTCCTCTTCTCGCTCCCACCCCTTTATGTCCCTTCTTACACATGTTAATAACCTATCACTCCATTCTCAGGAACACACTCAGCTAAAGAAAGGTGGCAAATGTACGTGTGACATTCTTAGATTTTCACACATGGACAGGTCAGGAGGGAGGTGTGCAACCGTGGATGAGCCGATAAAATCCGTGGGTATGTCAGAATACATCTCCAGCTTTCGTACACTGGAACGTTACTTCCCCTGAAACTTAAAGCTCTTCATAAATATTTCACGTTTTTCTTGAGCACCCCTCAAGGTAGGGATCAAATAGTACCAGATCGATTTTCCCAAAAGAGAAGATGAAGTATCCAGGCTTTAGACTGAAGATTCAGAGTTTAGACTACAGAAAGTTCGCACTAAAGTACTTTACCAGTCTCTCCAACACTGTTCACTGGTACACTGGTGCCCCTCAGTTTGTGAGCTTATGATGGGAAAAGAAAGCATCAATCTGTCAGAAGATTTGGGTTTTAATCTTCACAGATGACTTTAGAACTTATCTCTCCTGAGTTGCTGTCAAGAAACTATAAGATCTAATAACAGCTCCACATTTTGCAAGTGTAAGGAGTATCAGATATGATAATTCACCCAAAGGTGCTTTGTACCTTGTTCTTTCATAGACCCTAAGGCCACTCCAACCAGCTTAATTTCTACTCCAGGACTCAACTTTAAGCATTCAGAGGGGGAGGCTGCCAGGGCCTCTGTATTATTGTTTTTTAAATCATTGTAGTAGTATTTTTTTTGTTTTTGTTTTTTGTGGTTTTTTTATAGAACGCAAAGGCATTATCACATGCAGTTCATAATAGCACACATGGTGCAAAGTCAAGTTCTGAAGTTAACTGAAAAACTACCATTAGGGTCTGATTTATAAATTTCTATCAGTATCCATCAGTACACATTATATGATTTTATTTAACTTATAAAGGAATGAAAGTGATGGATGACAACATTTTGGGGGGCAGAATTCTAATTCAGGTTTTATAATTTTCCACTACAGAGTTGTCATTGCCCCCACTGCCCAAATTTAAAATTAGGGGAGTTAGTAAGATTTATAAAATCTACTTAATCTCTTATAAAATCTTTAATCAGACTTTATAATGTCTCTCCTTTTCTAAAATCTGCTCCCACCCCGCAAAGGCGTGCATCTTTCAAAGAACACTGTGGTGTCAACATGTAAAGTGGGGCTGAAGCTTTGGACCTAAGTTTTTTGCAGACCATATGATAGCTGCTTGCTAGAGGGTTGGCCCTTAGCCAAAGAGTTAAAGTTACTGAATCCAACCTCTAAGAGCCAAAATCCTCCCTGCTTTCTAGCAAGGAGGCCTTCCTCTCCACCTCGGGAAATGTCTGATGTAATGTGCTTCAAATTAGCTGGCTCGTTTCCTAGCCCACAGCTCTCTAGTCTGGTACTTGGCTCAGGCTCAGTGTCCAGAGGCCATGCCCGGGACTGAATCTAACATCCACTTCGGCCAAATGGGATATAAAGCAACAAAAACATAACATGTGAGAACTGCGAATTTTTACCCCTGCTTTTTAACAGCTCCATTTGGATGCATTTGAAGAAAACTTAAGCCATGATATCTCTGAGGCCTGGCCTTCCAGGACAGCAGGATTTTTGTGTTCCGTTTTAGTTGATGCTTATCCCAAGGCCTGATCCTCTATCGATGAAAGATGGAGTATAATGTTTAGCACCGGGAGTTGCATTATAAGAAGGACATTAACAAACTGAATATTGTCCAGTACAGGGCCACTAGAATCATTAGAGATGTCAAAAACAACAAATCATAGTAATAATACCTGGGAAAAGGAGGATTGTTAAGCCTGGAATAAAGGAAGTCATTCATTTAATTGTTCATTTGACAAATATTTATCTAACCATGGGGAATGAATGAATCAATCGACCAGTAGAAGAGTTCTTGACTACTTATAATATGCTAGGCACTAAGATTAGTAAAAATGGTGCTATAGCCTGATTTTCAAAAATGTTATGGAATCAGTTTTATTGTTGTTTTTGGAAGGACCAAGAAAACATTAGTCTTTTCCAAGACTGGTCCCTCTTCCGTGATGAGAAGCACCAAGCTAGCCTACTCCTCCACTCAAAACAGGACCCTCTTCAACCATATCCCAGGCAGATGGCTAATTCTTTTCCACTGAACACTTCCAATGTGTAGAACTGATACCTCACAAGGCAGCCCATACTTTCATTTGTCAAAAAGCATCTCCTTCTTCTGTTTACACATCTAAGGACCTAACTAACCTTAAAGATGTATGAGACTACTTCTCATGGATATAGGCTTGAAGCCGAAATCTAATTCTCCATCTTGGTAAAAGGGCAGGAGCTGTGTGCATACCACTGCCCAGGGCACGCCACTTAATAATTAAAGCTATCCAGAGCTTTAAACAGAGGCCTGGTGTCTCTCTTAGGTATTTACACCAAACACTCGTGAGTAATGGTGTTTTATCGCTAATGTGCTAAGCTCTTTATATGTATATTCTCTTAATTTCTTAAAGATATCCATGTCACAGGTGAAGAAACGGAGCAGCAGTTAGGTTAAGCAAAGAAAAAAAAAAAAAAGCAGGGATATAAAGCAACAGCAGGATTCCAACTCAGTTCTGTACCATTCCTGATCCCCTTTGTCCCCCATTACTTCATGTTGTTTTTCACTCATATTTATCATTCATAAAGTAAAATAAAATAGAATTAAGAGCTTCTTTTTAGAAAATGCATTTAATATAGAGGGTAACTTTTCCAGGTGAGAATAGCGAATTTCTAACTCTCTAAGAAAATCATTTATTTACTTAACATCCTGTGCTAGGCACAGTGGAAGGGGCTGGGGCTATGAAGATGGAGGAGGCAAAGTCACTTCAAGGAGTTTATATTCTAGTAGGGGAAATCAGAAGTGAAACTAATGGCAGCAAAGCATTACAGCTGCTATGACAGAAATATGTAAAGCACCCAGTGTAGGGCCAAGAAAAGGACAGGTGATTTTTTTTCTGGAAGTTTCAAGAAAGACTTTACTAAGATATGAAAGACTATTGAGACGCATTAAAGAATAGTAATGATGTACATTCATTCCTGCATTCAGTATTCATAAAACACCCACTGCTTCAATTACTGGGGCCCACGTGGATGACCCTACCTCTAACTTGCCTCCTGAAGCTTTTCTTCCTGGCTGACTCCAAAGTGACAACTTCTTTCCAGGCCTTCACAGACAGCTCCAGCTCATGAGTTACTCAGCAGAGTTCAAAGGATTGACTATTACTGTATATGTAACAGAGCACATTGGGGCTACATTTCCCAGCCACTTACTTATGGCAAATGGAAGGTAGGCAGAAGTAACAGTGTCCACTCCCTAGCCCCTGGCTCCTGAAAATCACTTAGGAGCAAACTTTCATCTCTTTCCTCCCCTCCAACCCCCAACCGAGATGGTGGTGCCAAAAAGATGGGAGAAGCCTGGGTCTCTGAATCATCACCTAGAGGAAGAATACCTACCTGTATGGGTCCATGATGTGATCAAATAATAAATTTCTATGGTGTTGACACTGAGATTTGAGTATTGTCAGCTATGCCCTTAACTATTATGGCAGCACAAGGACACTCTTTACAACTATGTTCCATCTCAGTTACAGTGGGAGTTTTTCAGGGCTGTGGTGGATGACTATTCAATAAAATTCCCAGAAGACAGGTTAAAGACAAAACAGATCAGAGCAAGGTTAATCCACAATGCAAACAAGAACTCAGGAAACAGAACAATGATGGTTCCTTTAATAAATAAACCTTTCTATGAAAATATATGCATTCTTCTCCAGAAGTAGGTTTCCTCCAAGTTAGATCTCTCCTCTTTTTTTTTCGTTGTCTCTTTCTAAACCCCATAACAAGACCATTACTTAGGAAACCCACTAGAATTTTTTAGCCTTAACGAGGCTATTGGCTCTGAATCGGAGTTCTGGATTCCTATGAACAATAGACCCCACAGTGTTTCACATCAATAAAAGCACAAATGTACAAGAGGCCAGGAGGCTTGGCATGTCGTGATGCTGAGCAAGCCAGGCCTTTGCCATGTGTGTGTCATGGTGAGTTCCAGCACAGTGGATAGGAGTTCAAAGCCAGCTGACATGAACTAGTTTTATGCAGTTCTGAGAACACCAGAAAGTCCACAAAGAGCTGTTACAACTAGGAAAATAACTGCAACCACTACTGCCTTTACAAGTACAAAACAGAATGGTCTCGGAGGGGTTCCTTCATGTTCAAAACCAAACTAGATCACATCCTTCCTTAACCAGTGAATGTGGGTGGCAGTACACACAGGACTCAGCAAGTAGAGCAGAGTGGAGTGGTTTAGAAAGAGGGACTGTGGATGGAGAGAGACTTGAGCTAAGACTCTGCACATGACTGTGACTCAGTTACCTTATCTGTGAAATGGACACAGTGATGGTACCTTTCTCATAGGGCTTCAAGAAGATAATGAAGATAACATGTATTAGATGCAGAAAAGAATACCTGGAATAACTTAGTATATTATATGGTTCCCTACCACAAGCAAATCTCTCACAGACTCCAAGGGCCGTCTTGGAATTCTTGAATAAATTTGATAAGAGCATCTGAAAGTGGTCCATGAGCTGGACTGGCTGTTTCCCCAGGGTGACACCTAATCTCTCCCCCTTCCCAATGCACACAGTCACACAGACCTTGGAATAGAAAAGAGGTACAATCTGTGACCCAGGGTGGACTCTTGTGCCATAGGCATATAGTGCCAAAGCAGGAGCTGATCCTCTAGATCAGAATCCTGAGCTGTCCGGGCCTGGCTTTCTGCTTCAATTTTATACTACCAAGTGCATCAGCAATGTGTGTGTTTTGTATCCCATGCACATAATCTGCACTAGAGGGTTTCCCAACAAAGCAATGCCAGGGCCTGATTCATATTCAGTGAAAATGTCTGTAGTTGTGCAACCTGTGTAAATTTGTTACACTAAAGCTATGTCTGACAAGCTGGTTACTTCTTCTAAGACAAAGAAGCCAATCTGTACAAATCGTAATATGTAAGTATGCCTGGGTAGAGTTAAGAATAGAGGTTTGGCATAAGTAGGCATCACTTTTTAACACGACTTAATCCCTCTGTGAACCAGTTTCTTTGTTCATAAGTGGAAAAACGAAGCACTTCCTCCTCAGGATTATGTTGAGGATGAAATAAATGTTAAGCCCTTGCTGTGATACCTGGTGGTTTGAGGATGCAGAGTGACATCCTTGAAAAGTATAGCTTTTCAAGTCACAGCAGCCTGTGCTCTGACACTTAGTAGTGGTGTTCCCTTGAGAAGTCTCAAACTGTTTCTGCAAAAAGAATAATAATAATAACAACAAAAAAATCTACCTTGTGGAGCTGTGGTAAATGCAGAACTGGGTGTATAAAGCAATAGCTGGCAGGGCCTGGCACAAGTGAACTGAAATAAATGCTGTACAGTTCTTTGAATCAATCTCTCTCGCGCGTGCGCGCGCTGTCGCTGTCTCTCTCTCTCTCTCTCTCTCTCTCTCTCTCTCTCTCTCTCTCAGACCATCAAATCCTCCCACTCATTCCAGCACCCTGATGTTTCCAGAGTGAGATGCCCATTTGATTCCGGGATCCCCCATGAGCGCAGTTACCATGAGCATGCCGTCCATGAGGCCTGCTCCCCAGAATAGTGGGAACAACCCATCTAAGTGCTGACAAACTTAGAGTCAGCAATTCTGTAAGAGAGACCTCATCTGCACACTCGTGTCTGACAGTGGTGTGGAAAACTTGGTCTGACAAATGGTAAAAGAAGTGAGAAGCATCTAAGTAATTCCAGATAGCTATTTTAATTTGCATTTTATAAATCCGTTGCACTGTCACTGAAGCATAAAATAAGAAAAGTCATTTTTTTTTCTATTACTGCAAGACAAATGAAGTGACTTACCCAAATGTCTAAATTCTGCCCTATAATAAGATTGGTTGTAGAGATGAGGCAATAAAATAACTGTCCTGTGCCGTTTTCTGAATATAAAACGTTTCTTTACTTACTGGCTACAGGATACTGGGTTGCTACAAGTGAATACTCTAGACCTTCTAAACCTGTAAAGGACTGAATTTTGCAAGCTAGACAACAGATCATGTCTGTGATCCAACAGCTCTGCTGCTTTCATTCATTCACTAGCACAAGTCAAATTGATCCTTTTATCACATACCTTCTAGGAGCTGGACATCCTGCTATTGTTGTTTACTGAATAAGCCATACCATGGATTAACTCACAGTAAATGTGTATCTATTCCTGGTTCTGGCCTGGCTATCACAGGGAAGACTGGGACCAGGACCAGCTAACTTTTGTCCTGATTTATTGATATATTATATAATTTCTATTCTAAAGCATAAATGTGGAACTCTGAAATGATGTCCAAAGGCAATTTTCCTATCTAAACAAAGTGGTGCTTTGAGAGGGACAGTCAGCCATCTGAAATTTCCCAAATATGTAAATGACTGTTGAGATGGGGAACTGTATTTCCTGATCTAATGTTGTCATGGAATAATCATCTCTCAATCTTCATGTTCACCTGCGGGGCCTTCCTTCATGGAGGAGGCAATCTATGGGAACTGGGCCAGTGATTTCCAAATGAGGCTCTAAGCCTCCTCTCTGCAGCTTCGATGAGAGAAACTCTGATTTTACCTATTTTATACAGTGGTACACTATGTAAAATTTTATGATTAAAAAAATACTTTTCTGCTTATAATTTTTTTTATACACTGACCTATATATCTGAGAGAAAAGAAAATTTGCAGGATATATAGATGTTCAAGAGTTGAGTCCAAATTATCATTCCCCTTACTCTGTGACTTTGTACAAGCTACTTAACATATCCAAGTTTCAATTTTTTCATTGGTAAAGTGAGGATATCTGTGAAAGTTCTAAGCACATATGAGTTCAGTTCTTATTTCCCTTTCCTTAAAAATAGATGGGAGGGCAGAAGGCCTCCTATATCACACCAGCTCAGAATAAAAAACATAGGATAAGCTGTGGAAGACCTATAGATACTAATTTCTCACCAGTTGTGTGTGTATACGTGAGTATTCCATTATTTCATTACCTGAGACTGTGTTTTTATTGGAGGAAATAACAGGAATGACTAAAGTTGGAGAAATTATGTTTGACTCCATAGCTAGGTTTCAAGGACAAGAATGATTGCTTTGGGGCTACCTGAGGCAGCACTGAAAAGAAGCAAAGTTGGGCCAAGTGGCTGGGACTATAGTCAGGAAGGAAAGAGCCCTAGACCAGGACCATCTGGGCCTGGCAGGAGCCCTGGTTCACTGCCCATCTCATCCCAGTACTAAGCTAAAGGTGATGTGCCTGAGGTTCTTCAGGAAGCATCTCAGCTCTTAACATTTCCTAATTGATACAGAAATCCAGATTCAGGACCTCAGTTCCCTCAGAGCACCTGATCGCCATTTCTTACCTTAATTTAGTTTAAAATCTAACAGTGTAGTTCTTAGTAATTCCTTTTATATTTTCAGAATTTTATCAGCTTTTCACTTTAGAACCCTTCTTTCACGTATATGATACGATAGGTCTCAACATTTGGGTACTAGAAGGTATTTTTTTCTTGGTAACTGTGACCCCCTCCACCAAAATAAAAAACTAAGCTCAGGAAACTGGCTTCTTCAGCTTCTTTCCTGTTCTCAACTCTGAAGATGGAACGAAACAAAGAGTCTAAGAAGGAGGCTGTGAGTGATGTGGAAGGAAGTCTTGGAGAGAGGTCTACAGAAAAGAGGGGAATGAGGAACCAAGATGGTGGAAAGAGAATGGGTAGGAAAAAAAGATGTGAGAATAGAATGAAATTCCTGCCTGGGACCCAGAACTGTTAAGGGCATGCCCTTTGGGAAAAACAAAATGTCACAAGTATAAAATCACAGCCTCTGGGATAATCAGCACTTCAGGTTTGGGGGTATGATTTTGCCTTAGGAGATCAAGAAGACTAGCTCCAAGGAAAAATAAGGTAAGTTGCACAGTTCTTTAGATTATATTTTTCCTGATGGCAGAGGATATAGCTAGGATTCTATTTTAATATCCAATTTTTAAAGTAGACATTTACTAAATATTTATTGAATAAACATTGTTTTCTCCTACTCAGATACAATCAGTCTATATAACCCCCTTTATTGAGTCTGTACAACTTTCTAATTTTATTCGTAATGCAACATTGAGAAGAAAGTACGAAGATCCAATTTCGGTGCGATCTCTGCCCAACCCCCAATGCAGCCTCTATAAATTTTAGAAAACAAGTGAATCTCAAATTTTCTTATAAATTTTCTTAGAGAAAAGTATGAACGGAAGAATTTTAAGTAATTAGAGTATCTCTTACATTAGCCTCCCATGACCCAATGCCTGGTACGATGGGGCGGGAAAGAAAGAAAATTCACTGCTTGCCTTTTATAAGCAATATAAGACTATAAGCCTTGGGATACAGAAACTCACCAGCTCTTTGCTTGGAGGCAATTTCCTAACTGCAGTGCAGCAACTGGATCCAAGCAGAGCAAGCTAGTCCTGCTGAACTGAGAAGGAAAAGGTCAGAGTTGAGGGCACTGGAAGTGGCTAGAATTTCTAAAGACGGGCACCAAGGTGAAGGCATTTGTGCAGAGAGTGGCCACAGAAATCTGTAAGTGAATCCACCCAGTTCACGTAGGGCAATATTACCCAATGCTTACCAGAGAGTGGCTGCTACAAGGTTGAGAGCAGAATAGAGCTACTAGAAGTAGTTGTACTGGGGAACATTAGAGATCCACCCCAGCAAAAGTGAAGAGACCCGTTTAACACCTTTTAACGCCTTAGCTATCCAGCTGAGATACAAAATATTCTGGGAGTTTATCCAAAAAATGGTATCCCTTAGAAGAAAAAACTACTTTTGACAGGTATAGGCAAAGCCTAAATATCAAGCCTGACCAGATATGCAGAAGAGAGAGTTTGTAGACTGAGCCCCAGCACGATAGAAGACCTTGTAAAACACATTGAACTTACCATGCTCCATCTTAACAAAGCATAAAACCAAAGATATACAAGTTCAAAGTGATCGGCTAGTACAGAATTACTTGTTAGAACAAGAATATTTTTTTTCAAAGATAATATATTCTAAAGTATCTAAAATATATCTATAATGTCAAGTATATAATAAAAAATAATTACACATGCAAAGAAG
Organism: Pteropus vampyrus; assembly: GCF_000151845.1. NCBI lineage: Eukaryota > Metazoa > Chordata > Mammalia > Chiroptera > Pteropodidae > Pteropus > Pteropus vampyrus. Next base: position 3,467,059 of record NW_011888997.1, on the reverse strand, counting down.
GAACTAGGAACCATAGTGGGGGGGAAAAAGGCAATCAATAAAAACAGAACCTGAGGTGGTCCAAATACTGGATTTAGCAGATAAAGATTGCAAAGTAGCCTTTATGTGTTACAGAAATAAGTTGTCTAAAGAATTAAAGAGAAATGTTATTGTAATGAGTGAACAGATAGAAAGTTTCAGCAGAGAAATGGAATCCAAATAGAAAAACAACATGTAAATTTTAGAACTGATAAAATAACTGAAAAGAAAAATTCTCTGGATTAAGTGAAGAGCATATTGGAAAACGGATCACAGAGAAAGAAAAAAAAAATGGTGAACCTAAATATACATTAACATAAAATTTCCAATCTGAAGAAAAGGAAAAAAAAATTTTCTTTAATTAAGAGAGATTCAGGAATCTTTGGGATATCATGTGGTCTAATATACATGTAATAGCAGACTGAGGAGAGGAAAAAAGAAAGAAGCAGAAAAAAATATTGGAAGAAGTAAGGAATTCCGATAATGGCAAAACACTGACTTATAAATCCAGAACCTCATTGATTCTCATATGGAATAAATACCAAGAAAACTACATCTATCAAATGTATAATCAAGTTGCTGAAATGAAAGATATAGAAGAGAATCCTGAAAGCAGCCAGCAGGAAAAACATGAATGATGACTTATCATCAGGAACAACAGAAGCTGGAATGACACTTAAAGTTCTTGAATAAAAAGGGGCAACTTAGATTTTTATATTAGGTGAAAAATATACTTTAAAAAGCAAGGTGACGCCAAGTTTGAGCTCAGATGGAGTCAGGAGGACTGGAATTATCCTCTAGTTTGAAACAATTTAAAAAAACAAAACAAAACATATGAAAGAACAGTTTTCAAGATGGTGGACACTGCGCAATTAATAACAGTGATCATTGAAAGGTGAAAATTAAATGAGAAAAACCCTATAATTTCTACAGCTTTCTGTCTAGAGATTGTTCCCAAGCGATAGTGCAGGCAGGGAGAACCCCTGTGGAATTCTGCAGACTCTCTGAGTTGAGGAGACAAAGCTCAGAGTGTGGAAAAGGGAAGGAAGCTAAAGTTCACAGCACAGAGTAATACAGAGTAATAGAGAGGAGAAAGCTACATGAAGAGAGAGCTGCATAGAGTCGTCATAGAGTCTTATGCTAAGTATGGATCAGTGCATGTGTATAAGAAAAATGCCCAAGGTTAAGGAAAGAACCACCTGAAAGGAGAAGAGGAACGATTCTCAGAGCTCACACAGGACCAGTAATAGTTTTTATCGCCACTTGCAAGAGTGGTCAACATCATAATTCATGGAA
>NW_011888997.1:3452765-3465695 GCF_000151845.1 Pteropus vampyrus | reverse complement strand
GCTAGTACAGAATTACTTGTTAGAACAAGAATATTTTTTTTCAAAGATAATATATTCTAAAGTATCTAAAATATATCTATAATGTCAAGTATATAATAAAAAATAATTACACATGCAAAGAAGGAACTAGGAACCATAGTGGGGGGGAAAAAGGCAATCAATAAAAACAGAACCTGAGGTGGTCCAAATACTGGATTTAGCAGATAAAGATTGCAAAGTAGCCTTTATGTGTTACAGAAATAAGTTGTCTAAAGAATTAAAGAGAAATGTTATTGTAATGAGTGAACAGATAGAAAGTTTCAGCAGAGAAATGGAATCCAAATAGAAAAACAACATGTAAATTTTAGAACTGATAAAATAACTGAAAAGAAAAATTCTCTGGATTAAGTGAAGAGCATATTGGAAAACGGATCACAGAGAAAGAAAAAAAAAATGGTGAACCTAAATATACATTAACATAAAATTTCCAATCTGAAGAAAAGGAAAAAAAAATTTTCTTTAATTAAGAGAGATTCAGGAATCTTTGGGATATCATGTGGTCTAATATACATGTAATAGCAGACTGAGGAGAGGAAAAAAGAAAGAAGCAGAAAAAAATATTGGAAGAAGTAAGGAATTCCGATAATGGCAAAACACTGACTTATAAATCCAGAACCTCATTGATTCTCATATGGAATAAATACCAAGAAAACTACATCTATCAAATGTATAATCAAGTTGCTGAAATGAAAGATATAGAAGAGAATCCTGAAAGCAGCCAGCAGGAAAAACATGAATGATGACTTATCATCAGGAACAACAGAAGCTGGAATGACACTTAAAGTTCTTGAATAAAAAGGGGCAACTTAGATTTTTATATTAGGTGAAAAATATACTTTAAAAAGCAAGGTGACGCCAAGTTTGAGCTCAGATGGAGTCAGGAGGACTGGAATTATCCTCTAGTTTGAAACAATTTAAAAAAACAAAACAAAACATATGAAAGAACAGTTTTCAAGATGGTGGACACTGCGCAATTAATAACAGTGATCATTGAAAGGTGAAAATTAAATGAGAAAAACCCTATAATTTCTACAGCTTTCTGTCTAGAGATTGTTCCCAAGCGATAGTGCAGGCAGGGAGAACCCCTGTGGAATTCTGCAGACTCTCTGAGTTGAGGAGACAAAGCTCAGAGTGTGGAAAAGGGAAGGAAGCTAAAGTTCACAGCACAGAGTAATACAGAGTAATAGAGAGGAGAAAGCTACATGAAGAGAGAGCTGCATAGAGTCGTCATAGAGTCTTATGCTAAGTATGGATCAGTGCATGTGTATAAGAAAAATGCCCAAGGTTAAGGAAAGAACCACCTGAAAGGAGAAGAGGAACGATTCTCAGAGCTCACACAGGACCAGTAATAGTTTTTATCGCCACTTGCAAGAGTGGTCAACATCATAATTCATGGAACAACAGCTTGGGTATTCATTCAGAAGGGTTTTGACTCAACAGTGGGATAAAATGAGCTCTAATGTAAATGCTGCTTTGGTGCCACCTAACAAAGTTTAAAGACAAAAACAGAAAGGATCAAACTCTTTCCAAGTAACTTACAGCAGTCTAAAACAAAGCACAATGATACTTCTAGGAATACAAAAGTATCCGGCATCTAATAAGAGAAAATTCACAATGTCTGGCATCCAATTAAAAATTACCAGACATACAAAGAAGCAACAAAATAAGACCCATAAAAAAAGAAAAAATCAATCATAACTGACTTAGAATCTATGAAGATGATTAATAAATAAAACATTAAGAGATATTTTAAGTGTATTCCATATGATAGGCAAAGCCGAAGAAATACTGAGACATGAAAGATATTTTGAAAAATCGAGTGAAACTTTTCAAGATGAAAACTCTAGAGTCTGAGATGAAAAATACAACAGAAGGGATTAAAACAGATTAGAAACTGTGGGAGGAAAGATTAGTGAACTTGAAGGCAGAAACTATCCAAAATGAAATATGGAGAAAAAGACTGAATAAAAAATCAAGAGTATCAATGAGCTTAGGAAAACTTCAAATGACCTAAAACAAGAAATTGAAGTCTTCCAAGGCCAGAAGGTAGGAGGGACAGGAAAAAAAAAAAAAAAGAAGAAGAAGTAATAATTGCAAAAATTTTACTAAATTTAAAAAAAGCTATGATCCCAGTTTCAAGAAGCTCAACAAACACTAAGAACAAGAAAAAAAAGAAAACCACACAAATGGCATGCCATAATCAAATAGCTTAACGCCAGTGAATAGATTCCCACTATGGGAATTGATTCCAGTAGAAGTAGATGATTCTAGTTTCTAGTTTTTTTCCTTTATATTTTCAGAACCAATATCATTGCGCTCCCTCAGAGATACCAGCTGTCCAGAATCCTTACTTCAGGGGTCTCTGTTCCAGCTCTACAGGGTATCTCCTTTGTGTTCCTCACACATTAGCACCAACACCAGACAGTGCCTCCTCCAAAGGGTCTGTGTCCAAGCTTCCTAGGCCCCTTCCTTCAGGCTTCCAAACACTGATAAAACCCAACCCTTCCTTTTGCTCCCCTAGCACGAGGGGTGGGAGCTGCTTCCTATTATTATTACCTCTGTGATGTCTCAGTGTTCTCTTTTTGCTTGTTTACCAGTTATTTACGTTAAATGCTGTTTAAATAACAGAGAGAGGTGATTGCCTCTTGTGAGGTAAAAGCGTACTTTTAAAAAAATTATCATATGAAATTTCAAATATGTATAGAAGAGTAGGTATACAGGCTAAGTAGCTAGAGTTGAAATGGGTTGGTTATTGAGCTTTTCTCTGTTTCAAATCCATCCCTTTATTCTCATCTTTGTGATGTGGGGCTTTGCCCAGTGTGTGCCTGCAGAGTTGGCCCAAAGTGTGTGACAGAAAGATAAGAAGCTAGAGGGAGAGAAGGGACTTGTTTCCTCCGTTTTAGTTCCTGTTCCTATCAACATCACCCAAACAATAGTTCTTCACTCTATAAGTAGCAACTGATTCCCAGTAGGTTCCAGTTGCCAGTTTGTTTGGTTTTCCTCAGGCTCCCTGAAGCAGCATAATTGTGCCCTCTCAGAAATTTAAGTACCAGCTGGCTGGCATGCTCTCCCAAGAGGTCTGAGTCTCAGAGCCATGGATTTGCTGAACTACTCTCTCAGCTGAATTCTTTTCTAAATTCCTTAGGCAACAGCACCTGTTAGGCTGTTCCCTTTTAGAAGCTTATTCACTAGCTGTGGGGTCTTTCCTCCAAACTTCTCAGGTACCAGTGACCAAGTTCCTCAGATGTCAAGATCCATACTCTGTAGTGCCTCTTCCTCAAGATTCTGAATTCCACTAATCTCAACTCTTTTCTTTGTCCCCACAGCCCTGAGGGAGATAAGTGCTTCCTGCAATTACTATCCCTGTGATATTTTCCTTTGGAATTTTATAGCATAAAGATATACTTATAAATTATACTAATTTTTAAAATATCAGATATGCTACATGACATTCAGGTTATTTTAACCTCTTATTTTATTTTGTCTTATGCCCACATTTTTAGGGATTTTTTTAATAAAGGCTAAGTTATAAATGTGTATCAATGCTTAAGAAATGGAAAAGATTTACAATAATTCTTTATCATTCTCATTTTGCTTCACTTTGTCCACGGGGCAATGTTATACAGAGATTGAGACATGGAAGATGTCTCATATTCCTCACGATTTCAGGAAAATTTCCTCATCTATAAAATATAACTACAGAGTTACTGCAGATATCTAATAAAGCATTTCTGTGGAAGCACTTGGTAATCATAAGTGCTGTGTAAATTTGTTTTTACTACTGTGACTGACTGTAACTAGATAATAAGAGGAAAAGATGATGAAATAAGAAAGATGGAAATAAGAGAAATGACTGAAGAAAGTATTCTAGAGTGACTTCTACACACTCAAAAATACAATGGAAATCAGTTAAAAAAAAAAAAAGAGTGGGAATCTTTTTCCCATTCCACTCAACCTCGATTCCCAGGCTAAATACCAAAGATCCCTTTTGCCAATGAGTCAGAAGCCATTTATTAACATACAGCAAATACTGTTTATTGCAGACTTTCCAGCTGACTCATGTGAAAAAAGGCACTATGAAAATTAATGAATCTAGATAATCTCTCTAAATGGATTTATGTTAAAATATACAACATTCTTACATAACATCTGTTTTATATATGTGAAATAATATAACATTTAATGACAAAAACTGTGTTTCCAAAAATAACATTTGTTGAAGGTTAAGTATCTTTCTTTTCTATCTCTAGAATCTTTCACAGGATTAACATATGTGTAAATTACATGTTTCTTATTACCAGAAAAACTTGATACAGATAAAACACATAAAATGGCCCCAATTTCCTTTTAACTACTCATATCAATATTCAGAACTGAGACCTTCATTAAGCAAAATACTGTAACTCACACCACTGTAGGCTAGCTACTTCCTGTGACAGACTGAATATATATGACCTCTTTTCCACTTGTGCTTTCTCATATATAAGAACACAGAATAGATAATAAGCAGAATATAAACTAAATCAAAATACAAGCTATACAAGGAATTGTAATCAACAGAGCCATGACAAATAAAATGCCTGGGAATGCTCTATAGGTTTATATTTGCATGTCCAAGGCCTTGTTGTAGTTTACAGCTCATTAAATGTCTTGATTTTTTTTTTAAAAAAAACTGTTGGCATTAAGAACTTTAAATAATTCGAAATATTCTATCATTGAGCACGTCAAATAAGACATTTAAGTAAGCAGAGGCTAACCTAAAGTAATCTACACCCTGCTTGGCAGACATCGTAGTCACAGACAAAACTGAAATTGTTTAGATTTTGAATCATGGGCAATATCTTTGTTTTGTTGCAATAAATAAATTCATCACTGTCAAAAAAAAAGGCCTGCTTATACATTGAAATTATAATGACATAATCCAGTAAAGGGAACTTCACCTTGGTAAAGTAAACAAAATATTTTCCAAGGTCAAAAAATTCTATTTAAAAATTCTCAGTTTTAGTAAAAATAAAGGGCCCAGGAGCAAGTCCTCTGCTTACTTACGTTTGCATTGTTATTGTATGGCGATAAATTAAGTATACCAAGAGATAAGAATCTGACATTCCCTTCATGGCTTCTTAAAACAAAGCACGTTAGAATAATGCCAAAAGTTTAAATGGAGTTTAAAAACAAACATATAAAGAAATTAGTGACTGCTTCCCTCATCAAAAGATTCCACTCCTGAATCACTGGCAGCAGCACTGATTTTTTCCTGTCGTCTTCGCATAATTTCTTGTAACTCGGAGCTGCCACTGATATCCTGAAAAATAAACATGGTTCAGACAAGATGGTTACAGTTTTGTGCAGGCTGCAGGTCACTTAATCAAATGGCTCAGGGTAAACGTCCTTCGCGGTTTTCTTCTAATACCTCTTGGGGAAAAACCAAAGGCTGTCCTTCATATGAGTGATGCTACTGGACTTCACTAACATATCACGTTAATAATTTTTTCATTTATAAAAGTGTCTTAGGGCAATTCAATCAACTTCACTTGAATATTATGAAGATAAATCAATAATGCATGTGGACTGCTCTAGATTCCCTGGGAGCAAGAAAGTATGCACATGATAAGCATAATAAGATGGGAAATTATCAAAGAACCCTCTTTAGTTCAAGCAAGATACTCGTCTCCCTTTAGAGGATTCTCAACTCTCAACCAGACTCAAAGACTGGGCTCAGAATACACTAAGTTTCCCTCCATACTGTCCTGACCCTGTGACATCGCATCAGCTTCTCTCCTTTCCAAGCCTTCCTACAATCGTTGTGCACCCCCCTCATCTTGCTCTTGTCAATGGAAGTTTCTGGCAACACAGGTGAGTAATCTAAAACTAGATGAACTAGATGCAAGAGAAGGGTGTGGTGGCTGAGGAAGATGAAGAACCTCAGGTACTAGTTGGTTTCTGCCTTAATCCACAGCCTGAGGAACAGGAGCAAGAGACCAGTAGGAAGTAGGCAGTGAGGGCAAATAACAGAGATAGGGAGTCTGGACTGAAGAAGTTCAGCAATGTTAGAACGGACCTGAACTTTCTACCATACCCTTAAAAAGTAATTTATACACCCTCAATAAAATTAGAATGTATTACAATGGTAACAAAACTGTCTCGGAAAAGATATAATCCTTATTCATATTCAATATGCAGAAAGCCTAACAAAACCCCCAAGATAAATGTCGTAGGGAAAATTTCCAAGGGAAATAAACTTGCTCCTGACTAAGAATAGTTATGGGGTTGTATGCATGAAGCTATTTCACCCTGGGCTATTTAACTATTGAATTTATATAATATACCTGCCAGAGATAATTATGTATCAATTTCACACCAAAGCCTATATCCTTTCATTTGAGTCCAAGTATAATTTTCATGAAAGCTATTAAGAGCTGTGAGATGTAACAGTTGGAAACTACTAACTTTACAAAGCCCATTTTAAGTAGAGTAGGATATTGGAAGCTTAAGTATATCCAATCTAGAAAACATTTACTCTCCTACTTCCATACAGATAGCTACAATTAAATAATTACTCTTCAGGGCTCCATATTTTCATGATCCCTACTTAATATTTTCCCTCTGATTACTTAGATGTATAACCAGGCCTAAGATATATGGCTAGGGTTTTAATACCCTATAACCTCTAACCTACTATAATCTCCAAATTAAATATTAAAGACAGGCAAAAGAGTTCTGACCTCTTAAGGCATTTACTCAGAAGTAAATGTTCACTACTGTATCATTATTAAAATTCCTACAGAAGTAGCTAACGCATACAAAATGCAAATATTAGGCTTTTCATTAAATGTCCAAAAGTATATGATGAAGCTCCATGTTACATGAGCGTTTATAACAAATTAATCTCCCTGCAAATGGTCATTTCAGAGCTTTCAATTTGCAGTCCACACTCTTTACAAATGCAGAATAACGCCTCAGGGTGACAAGTCATACCTCTAATGCAGCTTTTTGTACGGTGATTTGGTTAAAGACTCTTGCCCCTTCAGGGCAGACAGTCTTCAGTTCATCTTTATTCAGAGAGAAAAGTTGTGCACCATTTAATACTCCAAGACTATTGACAGTCCTGAAAAAACAAAAGCAGGAAAAAGAAATAAAAATATTGTCCAGAAGAAAGAGAAAAATTCCTGGTCCTGCTATAACCTCTCCTTTCTAAGTGTTCCTTACACTGGAACTCATAAATGGAACTACAGTGCCTAGACAGAACAATGGCAAGGGACCCTGATTGTGAAATACGAAAAGGAGCCAATTGGATTTAGTATCATTACTGTTTAGTCCCAAGTCTTGAAATTTGGTGTTTTGCAAGAGGAACAGATAACTTTCTAGTAACCAGTTAATTAACTAGTGTACCTCATTTTTGATTCATGCTAAGTGAGTTTATAACATTCAAGTTCTCCTGAATATGTATTATTCAAACAGTTCACTGTATCAAATACATGTAAACTGTTAACAAACTCTAAGATTATAGATAAATAGAAACTTTACCATGGGTTTATTAAAGGAAAAACCCTATTAGATTATAATGTATGACAGGTCGTGTTATCTGTTTTTATTTGCCTGGAATCTATATCCTGCAGCACAAGGAAAGATTCTGCTATATGTTGTTATATGTCCTATAAGGTCTGGAGAGTCTAGCTAAGACCATAGTCCTACCCTGTATAACCTAAGGAGGGAGAAAAAAAAGCTACCAGCCTCAAAGCTGCTGACAGTTTGCTAAAGCGATCAATGATGAACAGACATCACTATCAAGAAAATGGAGTGCCATTAAATGATAGTTATTTCAGCTTCTTTCAATTCTTTTTTAGCCATAAAGAGCTAAAGTCATTTCCTGAGCATGAAATTAATGTAGTTTAGGCTCTCACATTTTTAAAGGGTCATTTGTGACATCTTAGTGACCAGATTGAAAACAATGCATGTTTAGCGCAGAAAATTGGAAAGGATTCCCAGAGAGGCTTACATCGGATTGAACCCTTTTGACTGTAACCACGTCTTCACATCCTCTGGAGTGGAGTCATAAGTGATATTGACAACTGGCACATTCTGCCGTGGCACGTGGAACTTCTTCTGGGCTGCACTCCGACCAATGGTCAACCTGTGGATGAGTTCATCCTGCACTTCTTCCATCTGAGATTTCCTTCCTAGAGACCAACAAGGAGTAGGTTATTGTTAAAAACTCCTAATATACATCTTTCTCTAAAACCCAATGCCAAAAATCCTTTGACCCCATAGGACTTATAGTGTTCCTACCATCTTTCCTCACTTTCGTCCTCACTCGGTATAAATTCCATGATCAATTATTAAAATCACTCCCTAGCTCTTTTCCTCTCTCTTCATTGTACTCGTTTGGCAAATCCCCACTCCTTGTTAAATCTAACTTTCTGCTTATTCTGTGCCTGCACCTGCACACTGAGGATAACACAACAATGCTGAATAATCTCATGTTAAATTCATGAATATAAACTTCGACTGGGCCATTAAAGCTCCCTGACAATCATACTGCATTTCTTTAGGCTAGTAGTTTCAACTGGGGAAAATTTTGAGCCCAGGGGACATCTAGTAATGGCTGGAGACACTTTTGGATGTCACCTTTGGGGTCGGGAGGGGGAAGGATACTGCTATTACGTAGTGGGCAGAGGTCTGGGATGCACAAAACACTCTGCAATGCATAGGCCATTCTCCTGAAACAGAATTATCCAGCCTCAAATATCAACAGAGCTCAGGTGGAGAATTCCTGTCCTAAACCTAGACTTTGTAACTGCCTCCTGTTAGATACGCATGTAGTATTTTCTTCCTGTGCAAACTTCTAGCACTATGCCACTATCCTTACCCTGAGCTGATGATCTCGCTTTCCTAATTTCTTAAAAAAATAATAAAGAAGTTAGAAGAGAACCTCCATAAGTTCCTCTAGCGGTTCTCGCCTACCAGCACTTTCTCCATACACACTACCTTCTTTCCTTCCTATTAAGTTATTAAGATGAACTGTTCTCATGCTCCTAAGGCCAACCCCTCTATGTGTGTGTGCATGAGACTCCATGGCCTCTATTTAAATATTTTGGCAGTAATTTCTCCCTTACTTATCCTATGTTTGAATTTTCCTCTTTTACTGAATCATTTCATCAGCATACAAACATGTTATTATTTTGCTATTATTACTCTTACCTTTAAATAAGCCCTTTTTTGACCTCACATCTCTTCCCAGCTACAGCCCATTTCTCTGCTCCCCTTTCAGCAAAACTGAAAAGCCATCTCTACTAGCGGACTCCAATTCCTATTAAATTCATTGCAATTAGGCTTTTGTCCTCCTCCCACCACTACATTTTGCTAAACTCTAATGGTCAGTTCCCAGTTCTTGTCTCATTTAACTTAATCAGCAATATTCAAAGGTGATTCCCTCCTTGAAATACTTCCTTCTAGTGGCCTTCAGGATACCATTCTCTCCTGATTTTCTTTCTGTCTCCCTGGCCTTTCCTTTTCAGAATCCTTTTCTGAAGATTCTCATCTCACCGGCTAAGTAACATTACAGTATTCCAGGGCACAATCCTTAGACTTCTCTGCCTGCAGTCACCCCATCAATGATCGCTGAGATTAGTCTCAAGGCTTTAAATGCCACTTAAAAACCAAAATAATTTCCCCAGTCCAGACTGTTGCTCAGAATTTTACATCCACATATGCCAACTGTCGACTTGATGTAGTCATTTAGATATCTATTAGATACCTCAAATATAACATGTCCAAATATATACTGCTTATCTTCTTCCTAAAGGTTACTTTTACGCAAGACTTCCCAACTTCGTTAATGATAATCCTTTTTCCAGTTCTTTTGGCAAAACACCATGGAGCTATGCTGAGTCCCCTTTGTCTTTAATTACATCCAATCCATCAGCAAATCCTGTTACTCTTACCATCAAAATACACCAAAAATCTTCCCATTCCACTCCATTTTTATTGTTACCAGCTCGGTCTAAGCCACCAGCCTACTTACAGGGCTACCTGCTTCTACTCTCCATCACCCCCACCCTTTCTTCTTCATTCTTTTCTTCCTCTTCATTTTTTTTCACACAACAGCTAAAACGATCCTTTTAAAATGTAAGTCAGATATTGCAACTCTTGTGCTCCAAACCTTCCCACATGATCCAAATTACTTCTAGGAACAGGCCTTAGGTGGCCTCCCTCTCTCTGAGGCAACTCCACTGCTCTCCTCCCGGGTCCCTCTACTCTAGCTCACAATGGCTTCCTTGGTACTCTTCAAATTTAAGAGCCTTTGCCTGGCATGCTTTGCTCCTACATATCCACATGGTCACTCTTCCCATCCTTAGATATCCGCTATTTAAAATTGCAACCCCCTCCCCAGTAGCACTTCCTACGTACAGGCTTTATTTTCTTCCATTCTGCTTAGCATCTTCTAATATTTGTTATCAACTCTGTTATTTACCTATCTATTTCCTTTTATTAAATTATATGCCTTAGGGAAAAAGGCAGTTTTGCCTGTTTTGTTTGCTTTACCTGAAACACCTGGAACAGTGTAGGGATTCAATAAACAATCACTGAATAAATGAATGAAGGAGGCGTTCTGCTGACTTTTTCACTGAGAGACTTTGAAAAGCATCACGTACAAACTCCAAAAATCACATTGTTAATGAATAGCAGAATTTAGCCAGAATTGGTTTTTTTTGACTTTGAGCTTATGGCTGTTTTATGGCCAAGATCATTGAAACCTCTTTAACTTACCTAATATCCCTCTCCCTTAAATATTTTATGCTTATGGAAATGATGTATAAAATACGCACACAAACACACGCACATACACATACACACAAATATACATTATTTCTGTATCACTTTCAAGGATTAAATACAAAAAACTGATTAATAGTAATCTACTTAACAATTTGGCAAATGGCAATGACCTGGTCACTAAGGGAGCTTTTTGTGACTATTGTTCTATAATTTTTTTTTTTTCAGGGAAAGTTTTAGAAAGTGTTTGATATCCCTGGGAAATAAGTGAAAGTGTGAAATAATGGTGTAGTGTTCTTTCGGTCTACTTTTTTTAATGCTTCAGCTATTCAGGAAACCTTTGAAGAAAAAGTCAAAAGAAAGATCAATAAGAGAAAGGAAGGGAAGAAGAATGAGGAGGCTAGCAGAGTGAGAGAGCATGTTATTGATTGTTACATGTAAGTAACATACCACATGCGTTTCATTGGTTAACTCTTTTAAATCACTACATCATACTGCCATACAGCACATGAGTACACCTCAAAGGAATAAAAAGGAAAAATTATCACCACACTAAAAGATTTATTTTATTATCTACCGACTCAGCCACTACACGCTCATCTGAAGTGCATGTCTTCCAGGGAGTACAAAAACCTCTCATAATGTGCTCCTGTCTTTTGGTTTCCATTTGCAATGTTCTAGTACACAACAACAAACCAGACTAACTTTATCCCTCTTTCTAAAATAACACTTCTGATTATAAAGGATTAAACTCAAATAATAAGGTCTAACATTTCAAAGGACATAGAAGAAATGCAAGATGACTGAAGCATTGATATCGTCAAAAGTGATAAGAGGAGAACTTTTTTGAACCCTGCAATAAATCAATCTGAATAGCTTAGATGACACATGGCTCCAAGCAGCTCGTTTGAATAGGCAACCACAGTTACACTTCAGCAAAAGGAGTCTGGCTCTTGCTACTTGTTACATTTTAAAAGCAGGCCTGTTGATTTTTTCTTTGTTCATGGCTATTTGGCAATATTTTTATGAGTATTCACTTTATAGTTCCTTCCATTTTATTTTTATAATAAATCTCGCTAGTAAATAGAGAATACATGTAGCAAATAGGCATATTTTGAGAGAAAGCTGGTTACCAATAAATAAATGTCTATCTGATTCTATAAGACTGTTGAGAAGCCTCAACATTTATTCAGAAAAAAATGTTGTCCAAAAGTGCTCTAGAAAAAGCTATTAAAAAATACTTGTTTTATAAAAAAGAAATATGTTTATTTAATGTCAAACTATACTTTTGAGGTACCTTCAAAAGGAACTTTATATAAGTAAATGTGAAGTTTTATTATTTTAAGGAAACAAGTACATGTGTTAATTGTAGAAGAGATGTTATATTTTATATACCAATGTCACCTTTTTACTTATGAAAAACAGACTTGAAAATGGTGAGTCACAATTATCAGGAGAGGTCTCTATCTTTAAAGTACTCTAACAATGCATCTTTCCCATTAGGTTATTCTTAGTTTCTTAGACTAGGACAAAGAACAAAATGTCCCAACCCACAGACTGCTCCCAGTGGGGACTGGGTGCTCTGAACTCTGATCCTAGGCCTGGAAAAAGAGTGCCACGTGTCAAAGATTACTGTGCTGACGTATCAAAAGAGGGAAATATTATAAACTTGTGGTAAGAATGAAGGGAGAACAGTCATTTGTAACAGGAAATTTTTCCTTAGGGAAATCAATAAAAAACATAGAACTTTCTCATCTCAAAACTATGTCTTTGGTATCACTGAAAAAATATAAATGTCTTTAAAAAAAATACACAATTTAAAAAAAATTTAGTAGCATATTACATTTATATACACACATATCTTCATTCAAACACAGACACACATATAGTTATTTTTGCTGCACAGAAAGAGTTCATTGTTTTTCCAAAACCTCATTTTTCCATTAGTTTTGTGGTAGGGTCAAGATATAGAGAAGGAGGTGATTTTTAAATAGGCTACACTTCGGGAGAGATAGTAATGTATAAAAGGAGGCTTATGCTTCATGAATTTAACCAGATTTTCTAAAACAATAGTTTTAGTGTTTTCTTTTTTAATTTTTTAATTTATCAAGAATGGCT
>NW_011888997.1:3437236-3450970 GCF_000151845.1 Pteropus vampyrus | reverse complement strand
ACCACTGTCGCTGGAGCTGCTATTCTGACGGGTGACATTTGCTGGGACCTTTGACACAGGAACAGGTGCTGGAATAGAAGGTGGAAGGGGGACAGGAACAGGAGCTGGTGTTGGAGGAGGTGACGGAGCAGAGGGAGGGTCAGTTGATCTTGGACCATACTCCATCCTTTGTTTCTACAAAAAAGACGAACAATTAATTTGAAATTGTAAAAATATAAACCTGGCCTAGGAAAACAAATTATACTTGGACAGGACATTTTGGGCATAATATTTATTTGTTAACTTACTTCAAATTCATAGCAAATTTAAGTATACGTGTGTTCATATACACGCACATATATACACATCTCCAATCCTACCTGGTATAATAATCACTCAAAATCATCTTTTAAATACTCTACATATTTGTTCAAAATCCAAATGTAAATTAAGGAGTCAAAAGGATGCACTAATAGAAAATAGTATCATTAATAATAGTAACAAATGTAAAAAAAAAATTAAATTTAAACTTGGAATCATACACAACCAGAGTAGGTCAAAAGATTTTTGGTTATTTTATAATTTCCTTTAATAAAAACTTCTAATTGCACTGGAAGCCTAAATATGAATAACATAAAGCATTACTTACTCCTTATTTTAAATGTGTGCTATATTAAAAAAAGTTTAATTCTGTTTCCAAGTAATTTGTTAAGAAGACGGGCAATATTTCAGTAGATAAAAAGACCAGGTTTTAAAGTAAACAAGTAATTTTAAAATGCTGTTAATTTATTCCAGTCATAACTCTTTGTACCATCATCTTAATACTAATTTATTAAAATTAGAAATTTTCCTTGTTAAAATGGGAATGTTGTGGGATGGATGGCGGTGAGGGTAACGGTAGGGTTTAATTCAATGATTATGACTGCAACTCAAAAATGTACATTAGAAAAAAGGCCATGTAGGATTTATATTAACAAACATGGATGTAACAATACGCAATAACTTTCGATAACATTTTAATCATGATTGTTAAGGTAATTAGAAAACAGTCCAGGTATATTCAATATTAAACTACATACAACAGTTAAAACTTTAATAATTTTAGTTAGTAGATAACTGCATTATAACAAGTTCCAAATTCTCAAAAGGCTTTTTTTTTTTTTTTTTTTTTTTTTGTAGAATCAAAGACAGAGCAATGGACTCATAATTTAGGTAAAGTTTAGATACTACACTTGTACTGTTTTGATTATTCTAAAATCCAGGATTAGCAGATAAAATGTAAAAAGCAGGCCTTTTGGTAATCTGGTCCTTTGGTTAGAACAGTATTTACTGTCAATTTTTAAATTGGCCCAAATATAAGGTCATACTGATTTTAAAAGAGGCCTCCCCAATTTCCACAGAGATCAAAAACATGAAAATACACACCACACATACATACCACTTTTTAATTAAATCATTACTCGAAAAACAACACACCGACCATCATCATAGTCACCTACACAGCAAATGAGTAACACCTGTGGAAACCAGCATGGGAGGGCACCCTGGTTCTTTTCTGCTGTCTCTTTAAAAGCTACCACTCACCAGCCAGCGGGTGGAGAAGGGGGAAGGGCATAAACCAAGGATGAAAGCGGAACTGACAGAAGTGTTTATAATGGTGCTAGATAGTGGAAGAAGGGGCATGGTAGGAGGAAGGAAAGAGGCAGGCAGGAGGGGAAGGAACAGGGAGTTGAGATTCATGGAGCAAGCCATGGAGCTAGATGGGAGAGAAACAGAAATTGTTGACCCTTTCAGCATTCAAGACCTAGGAATAGTTCTAATATATTAAATAAAAGTTTATTTATTTAATTATTAATATTTTTGTTTTTGTTGTTGTTGTTATTATTATTATTATTTATCACAAAACAATGTTCCTATATTTGGGCCAATAAAATATTTAAAGAAATCAAAATACAGCAAACATCACCAAAATGTAATACTTAGCACACACCAAAGTCACGTGATTAAAATATATGCAATGTTCCCTTGACAGAAATGGCCTTTAGACAACTGCTTGAAGGGCTAGTAAATTCTCACTTTGGGATTTCAAAAGTGTAAGAGTTTATACTGCTGTTTTTAAAGCTTAAACAAACAAACAAAATGCTATCAGTGATTCATATCTTCTGCTTTCATAAAAACAAAAACAGCTAGGGTTTTGCTATCCATTAAATAATACTGTGAAAAACTGAATACACTGTGTATTACTGTCATAATCAAGCCTGAAGACAGGCTCACCAGATCTTCTGTGTCTCATTTCATTCTTCAGTCATTGCTATTTAATGCAGCCTTATCAGTATAACCTAACAATAGGCTTAAATATTTTATACATGTATATTTGATTAAAGTAGAGAAACCATATGAAAATTTTTCATGAATTATGCCATAAATTTTATTTACTTGCATATTTTCTCTTATCTTAATCCTCTCTTCCTGCCTCATGCTTCCAACCCCTGGAATGTAAAGGGGGAAAAGTGCCTTCCTTAAATTATTACACCCTGTTCTGAAATGGCAACCAAGTCAGCTTTCATTTGGAAACTGATTTGTCATTCTTGGTGTGGAGGAAACAGAATCAGTATTGACTCCTGAACTCACTTTCCTATCTCCCTCCCTATCTTCCCCACTCCATGTTACCTACTACTCAATGTATGGCTCTTCTCTTTAGCACTTCTGTCCCTTGGTGATTTTTGGTTGAAGTAAGAACCGATGACTCCAATGTACTCTCAACTTATGGAAAGTTTTGGAGAGCAGAACTGTAACCTGAAATTTCTTCTGAACCAAGGGTGCTGAAGCTTCAAAGTCAAAAAAGAAATCTTGACCAATTTTTCCCAGTTTTCCTAGGACTTTTTCAGTATTAGCTCTGAAAGGCCCACATCCCTACAAACACCTCAGTTGTAAGCAAACTGAAATGACTGGTCACTTTGGTGTGAACCTATTTTAATACCATAACTGGCCCTACCTAACTCTTGCCTTTTATCTCCAACAAATATATTTAAAGTTCTGCTTAAAACAAAATCTGTCTTTTTCTCTTTTCTTTCTCTGAAAGAGGTCGGAATTACTAGAACCCATGGAAAATTGATAATTAAGTTGGAATGAGTCACTTTTTTTTAGCCACTAAAGCTGAGTAGAAATTCTCCAGGATTAAAGAAAGTTATTTAGAGATAAGCTCCTGATTCACACAAGACACTGTTTCACAGGGGAAATTATGCAAGTAAGCCCAACAAAACCATTAAAATTGAACTGTTCTTAAAATTTTAACCTATACACTTTTCTTCTAAATTTGATCTCTTTGGGGCTCTGGAGAAAACTAGGCACAGCTGGAACATTTGGAGGGTGTTAAGTCCAGAGATTGAATCTAAAAAATTATATTAAAAAGAAGTGTCATGAGGAACAAATGTGGGTTACCTCTGACAGCTCGCCAAGTAATTGCTATTAGGGAAATGGAGCAAATCACATCAAATGAGAAAATTAACACAGGAGATGAAACTAAAATAATATCAATTATAATTCACATCAAATATCAGAAAATGTGAGCAAATTAATTTTTGACAGTAAAATTACCTGCCCACAAATCAAACAGTGAAGGAGCTTGTAAATATATAATTATTTTCCATCACTCTTATCTAGCCATGGAAAACTAATTATATAGACTCACATGATTATAAACAGTATAGGCATTTCAATAAGTATTTGTATATTAGAGTACTGTGTTTTTAAAATATTAAGATATAGGTTCATCTTATTCTTATAGCTTATAAAGAATATACTTATAGTACATTAAATGTAAGACTAATTTTTTAAGGTTGAGTTTACAAAAAGAAATATATATCGTAGTGTGTTTTTTTGAGGTTTAGTTTTGAATTTGTAAGCAGTCTAAACAGGAAATTTTATAATTTTGCACACATATGCATGTAGGGCAATAATTTATAAACATATACGTGTGTGTATCTATCTACCTACCTATCTATTTATTTATCTATCTATATAGAGGAAGAGAATTTGAGAAAATGTCAATACGTGAGGCAGAATAAAGAGTAACCATCCTTGTCTAAAGGCCGTACCTCTAACTAATAGATGAATAGAGTGTTTTGAACTTAAGCTTTTTAAAAATGAATATTATCAGAAAGTTTGTCTGCTGGAATATGAAAATGGTCACACTCTGTTCAGCAGTATCTGAATATCTGAACTGAGTTTGAAAAAGAGCATTAATAACATGGGCTGAAATTAGTAAAGCTAGTGGTTTAGTAGTTACCTGGAGAAAATATTTCAACTTTTAATTTAGGGCTATTTATACATGTATATAGAAAATAACAAAATTTTATATTTAGATTGGATTGTAGAGATCATGAAACTTGATCCCATCCATTTCAAAGCTGAGCAAATTGGAGCGCAGAAAAGTAAAATGCTGTCTTTAAGGTCACATAGATAGTTAGTGGCAGAACCAGAACTAGAATTCTTGTCTATCAAAATCTAGATTAGGGCTTTTTCCATGGTATCATGATATCTCTTGCTAAGAAACGGAGAAGACAAGAAAATTTCTATTGAATTCACAGGACCATAATAACCAGACATTCATAATTATTTGTATCTTGGTAGAGTCAGAATACTTATAATAATGATAGACTTAATAACCCATATAAATGCAAGATTTCTTTACTCAAACGTCTGAGAATATTGGAGATAATAGAGGGGGAGGTTTGGTGTCTGCTCTTCACAAACAGCGTGACACTCTATATAGGCAAAAGGGTAATTCTAGCAGATGAACAGGTCTGGGAATCAAATCAAAAGAAATATGGGAAACTTCATGTGGCAAGTAGATTCCAGGTGAGGAGAAAGCACCCTGGATGTCCATCTGTTTCCCAGATAAACTACTACTAGGCTCAAGAAGGCTCTACAACAAAATTTTCATCAAAAGATATGTTATTTATCTTCATTTCTCCATACTCTCTCATAAGCGTTTACTTCCTTTTCCCCGTGGTTTCATTCAGTCTTTTTTTGTGTTCCATATCTTTCATAAATTCTTTATCATCTCTCTCCCTTTTATTTTTAAAACTTTGCTAGAGCCATGTGAGAAACGCATTAGGTGGGAATAGCTGTCTTCACAGAGCTGTTAAAAATCACTCCAAAGGTGAGGATATTAAATAGCCTGGACTCTCAGGGACATCAGGTGGCAATTCAACACCTATTCACTACTGGTGCCAGGTCCTAGCATCCCTGCCATCAGATGACAATTTCTAACCAAAAGTGTGAACAATAGGCAAGGGCTGCTCTTGTGCTTTTCTCTCAGGAGATGACGTTATTTATATATTTCCTCTTTAGAGGAAACGTAAGGGAAAGAAAATAAGAGTAACAAATGTGTACATTTTTAAAAATTGAGTGACTTACAGGTACTACGTGTGAATAGTTTACATCAAATACCCTTATTCCCACTATCTGCAAAATGTCTACACTCTATAGTGAATTATATAATTTGGATTATTATACTAAATTATAAAAAAAAAATAATTGAGATCCAAGGAATAGATGCACTAGGGAAAAATCCAATTCCAAGGATGGTGACTGATGAGGTCAACTTTTAACACAGTACAATGTGTGGTAAAGCTATTCTAAGAAAATGTCCCTTTAAGCACTCACACAGTGTATAACTATATGCCTATACAAAATGAGATGCTGATCTCTTCTAAGCACTATTCCCCATACTAGCTGAGTACATCAGAGCATGAGCTGTGGGCAAGTTACTTCCCTGTACCTTAGTTTCCTTAGATATACAATATGCCTACTTCATAAGGTTGTGGTGGGAATTAAATGAATTAGTATTTGCGAAGTGCTTAAACCATGCCTGACATACACCATGAGCACTGATCACTGGGATTATTAATGGAGTATAATATCATTGCTATCTGTGAATGTGAAGAAAGTTTAAGCAATGGAATATTAGATATCTTCGTGCAATACAGTACAGGGATATAAAATGTTTTTTATAAGATGTTTCTTTAAATTTCTTCATAATTTTGATATCATTGAAAGGAAGAGAAATGGACAAAGTGTGTTGGCCATTTCTGAGGAGAGTGACAGTAACTATTCCTAATATACAAGTACAAAGAGAGAAGAATTCTTGCAAGCCGTGGCAGGTGGCTTAGAAATTAGATTCTGGACGGCAGACTTTCACGGAGGGTCTGCTCAGAGCCAGGCTTTGTCTTCCTATTTATCAACTACGACATGCTTGCACTCAGTAAATATTTGTCGAGTGAATGAATGAGATGAATATGACACAGAATTGCCTTTGATATATTTGTAATCCAGTGGAGTTCTATAAGGTTAGGATGTTAGGATCACTGGAATCTACATAAATATGTGGTATCTTTATTGTCATTCTGAAATAAGCTGCAGGATTTTTTGTTATATATTTTAGATAAGGATATCTGGTAACACTGTTGTAGAGATATAAAATGACTGACATGTATTTCTGAGGAATTTTTTTCTTTTCCATCTTAATCTAGTGTGTGTGTGTGTGTGTGTGTGTGTGTGTGTGTGTAATGAGGACTTTCAGGATAGAAACCCTTTTAACAAGCCTGCTTATTAAAATTTTACAAAATTTTGGTGGGTATAAAAAGGTTGATTGTTTTTAATACCTGTTAAAGGCAGGGCCCTCAACCTAAACACACACACACACACTTCTATACACATTTTCATATACATCACTGCATTTGGAATTGCATCCAAAAATTTTCAGTAGACAGTCATATAGTGTTAGAAGTTTAAAAGGAAATAGCCCAAATGGGCAATCCCCACAAGTTTCTATTTACATACAAGAACAAATCAAACTCCTGAAACAACCAAAAAGTTTTTTTAAGTGTGAGTACTTAAAAAAATTCTTGGTTGTGCCAAAGTTGACAAAACTATAAGATGAAGCTCTGTTCAAGAAAGGAGGGATAGGTTTTATATTCTCGAAAAGTACTCTCTCTACCTATGATATATATTTATAGTTTGGGTTCAATTTTAGACAGAAGCAACCTTTAAACAGAAAAGTCAACTGTGGCTCAAGTCAGGAATCAGAACTGAAGAAAAAGACAAGACTGAACAGTAAACAGGAAAAAGTAAGAGAGGTTAAACTCCTTAAGAAATCGCAGGTGGGGGGAAATACTTAGAATTTACATTGTTTGCAAGTTTTAGGTATCTTATGGGAGTTTCCATGCACATAAATAAAAACAAAATTGGATAATTGCATAATTGTTTTTAACATCTAAAATATAAACTCTTGGCTTCTGTTCACAAAACTATATCCTTTGTGAATAGTGTCTCTTACAGTTTATCATGAGTTAAATATTAAAAACAGTCCATAGAGCTCAAAGGGGATAGATACACTCCATCACTGTTTTCGGCATATGTTTCAAGCACACACTCTTTAACACTGTATAAGGCATTCAGTCAAAACCTCTATAGGAAAGAACATAAAGAATTTGCATTTATAAACCAAACAAAAGCCTATATTAATTATGTCAGGTAACCACATCTCGAAATCTGAAAAGTCAGGATGTAGAAAAGAAAAAGGTATTATAACAAAGTTAGGAAATTCACTTCAAAAATTCATGGGAAATGGAGTAGACCATACCTTGAATAACTCAAACTCCTTCTTTGGCATCAACAGCTAATGACAAACGATGAACATAAAATAAATATATAATATATATATGTACATCAGGCCAGCCAAAACAGCACAGCAAACAGAATTTCCATTGCCATCACTTTAAATTATGAAGATACATAAATTGTAAATTATTAATTCTTTATTTTAAATGTTTGCTTTATTATTGGATTCTAATAAGGTTAGGTGCAGGACCTGTACTAGGCTTGAATGCCACGAGGAGCCAGAAATATTTAAATGAATGGACATGGCAGTACATGACCAAGATTCTAGGTATGGACAGTCTATATTTTACTAAGCCTAGGCATGAAAATTAACGCTTCCACTGCATAGTCTATGTAGCTTCTACTCAAATTCATGACATTATTATGTGATTAGATGTGATCTTTTGCTCGAGATTCTGATAAAAAAGGAGAAAAAAAGGCATCATAGATTCAGAGGCTATACATGAGATAGTTCATCCATTCTGTCTCTGCTGGCAGACTGACTCTAGAGATCCTGTCACAGACCCCAAATCTCAACACTTTATAGCAAGTGAATTCAGATGCTAGGGTGAATGAGATAACCAGGATCACTTAAATCCTGGAATGGTGGCATAGAACTCAAGAATTTTTCAGTGATCAAGAAGAGAGAACCTTACCCATGTAACCTATATCATAAATACATTTCAATCTTAAAATCAAGAGAGGAAAAATATTATAGCCCAAATGAATAAATACGCATGTGTTGATGTAAGGTGAGATAAGTACAAGTTTGAAGTTGGTCAGTGGCAGAACATTTAAGAGAATGAGGGCAAAGCCCAGTGAAGAAGAACCACTGGATATTCCAGCCACTGTCTGTGCTATTGTCTAACAAGAAGCCAGTGACTAGGCGGGCTATGGTTAAGAGTGAAGAGGCAGAAATACTATTTCTCCATATGTCAGAAATTTTATAGGGTGTAAAAAATAGCGTTCAGAGAAAGTCATTTAATTATAAACATTTTGAACAATTTCCCAAAGAAGTAAACCATAAAATATATGTATAATTTCTCCTATGTCTCTCACCGTTGCCTCTGAGCTATCCTAAAAAATATGTACAAATTGTACAACCAAAATGATTAATACACAAAAGGTATTTAAATCCTATTTAAGAGCGATAAATTTGGAAACTTGTAAAAGTTAAATTTTGCTCAAAATTCATAATTACCTGTATGGTATGTGTGTACGGTGGGTCAGCACGCCCTACTCCAGATTCTGTAGGTCTCACGATATCCAAAATGTTATTTGGCACAAATCCAGAGTTTCCACTTGCATTTCGAACTTTCCACCATTGCTTCCTATCATCGAGGATCTGTCATTATGCAAGAAGATAAAGGCATCATTTCTGTACCAAAATCAATCTATAAAGGAATCCAATTTTTATTCCTAGGCCAAGAAACTGTTTTTCACTTCTATTAAGTTGACTTTGCATCAGCATATTGTGGGATTAATGGTTCCTAAGAACTACATTAAATATTACAATTACTAGTGTAGAACAGGTTTGGGACTACTGCTGTGAATCTATCCAAGGCTGATATTACCTCTCAAGAATGTTTATTTGCACTATTATAGATAACTAAAACGACTCACTTGGAAAGGTCTATGTATTGTCTCCATCTTTGGAATAGAAAAGTATGAAAACTTTTTTCTCTACAAAAACTACTGTGGTTATCTCACATTATATATTAAAGAGAATGAACGCTCAGTTATAAACTAAGAAAAGAGATCTGAAAGTCATGGTAGATTATTCCTACAACCATTAATTCATTCATTGTGCCAGGGTACTAGAACAGGAAGAAGGAAATGTTTTCTCTTATTAAAATATTATAGTGCATCTACATCTGAGTTGATAACTAGCCTTGATTCCAAAATGAACAAAGCCCGGAAAGAGGACAAGGAGAAAGTAAGCCTAGAAATCTAGCCCCCTCCAAAAAAATAAAAGCCAAACACACTAACAAAAAAACCGGATAAAATAGCTTCCCCTCTTAAATAGATATAGCTATATGTATATAATAAGCTCTATCTTTGGTAAAATAAAATACTATTGAAGAATAATTTCTTGACCTCAACATGTCTTTGAGGAAGGTTTTGATATACATGAAAAGAGAAAATATAATAAATCTATTTTATTAAGAGATATAAAGGTAAAATTCTATTACCTCTAAAATATCATCCTTTAGAACTGAGAGCTCACTGCCGTTCCTTGCCACAAAGTCATACTTGGATTTGGCATATTTCTTCGGTTGTGTTATGAGTGGATCATAATTTCTATTAAAAAAAAAAAGATTATTCTGCAAGCTCTTCTTAAAGGCTGAAAACAGATGTCAAACATTAAACCAAGCCAATTCCTAACAGAAAACATTCTGACAATAATCTATAAACTTATTTCAATAGTAAGAACATGTCTAAGAGTTCTATATTTAAATAACGTTCTTAAAAAAACATTTTTATAATTAAATTACCATTAAAATATTTAAAACATAATTACAACTACTTTCATATATAATACAATAAAACCTGATATACATGAACAATGAATTAATATTATTTTCTTCGTTTCAATAACCACTCGAAAAGTTAGAAAAACAGTAATTTCAGATTCTATTTTTTTTCTCCTCCCTCATGCTCTTCTCCTCTATGATTTAAAAAATAATCACTACTAATAATGGAGAGTACTATAATAAAGGGTAGAATAAGGAGAGTACTATAATAAAGGGTAGAATAAATCCTGCCACTGTATATCTGAATGAGTGGGTTAAAAAGAAAACTTTGCTGCATTTCCCTTGGAAGTCTTTGCTATCCTGTGTGTCTCAGAAGTGACTGTCCAGTATGCACTGATAAAGTACTTTAGAATTCACAAATCTTTAGTTTCTTGCTTTCTATAGATTAAACCTGGATATCCCACTGACCATAAGTATCAATCTGAAAATCATACTTTGTAATTTTTGAGAGGTACCAAAGTTCCCAAAAAGACCCAGAATATATAAAAATGAATGTATGGTCTGTTTCTGATTTGGAATAATAGATATGCACTTGCTGTAGTGTAGATACAGAGAACAACGATCTGAGACTTCTCTAAAACACTAATTGCTTTTAAATAGCAGTAAATTAAAATCCCTCTAAAGTAAGGGCTCTAACATCAACTGGTGATCTCCCTAATGACATGGTAATTTCACTGAAGAATGAATATACTTCATATGGTATTTATTACATTCCTGGCATGTAACAGAGTTTAAGAATAATAATTATTATTATAAAAACAAATTCCAAACCTCTGTGTATTTCATATCAGACCAGAATGTTCAGATAGTTTTTGAAATTGTGATGATAAATTTTCATACCAACAAAGAACATCAATGATCCAGGTATCTACCAACTATCCAAATTCTATTGTAATAACCCAGATGAAAGATGAGATCCATAGAGAGATATACAATCTACTCATCACTCAATTTATTTTCAAAAATTGTTCTCTGGCTAAATTTTGACAACCTGTCTATGTACCTGAATATCCCTTCACAGAAATTCCTTCATTAAATTCCATTTAAATTTCCTATATATCAAAAGTTATAAAATAAACCTTATGAAATTCACCACAGCAGTCTCTGAATGAGGAAAAAATATATAATATCTTTAAAAATAATGTCCATTATATCACCTCTCACATCGTATATAAAGTTCCATGAGACAAATATTTTTGAGGAACAGCCAGGAACCTCAAAGACAAATTTGAAATTCAATCACAGATTCAAAAAATTTTAATTCTTATCCTCACTCTTGATTTAATTTTATACTTTACTTCATTATTTTTTAATATTAATTAAAATTAACATTAAGTACATATATTTAAGTGAGTTGCCTGAATCCATTTTAAAAGTAGATAAGATACAGAGATAAAACTAAATCAATCAGTGAAAGGTAAGCTCCCTTGATATTCTATAGAGATCAAGATAAACTTTTAAGACTTTGTGGTAAGCTGCCCAAAATAAATGACAGAGATGTTTTCATTACATTGCAGATTTGCGAGTGAAGGACAGAGAGATAGTGACTCTGAAATGTTGAATACACTATCACATACTTAGTTATTCAATAAATCAATCAAATAAATCTACAAACACTTACTGAGTAGTCACAATGTGCTAGATGTGGCCTTAAAATGAAATATGATAAAAGGTTTCTAGTATCAGTAGGTATTATAACTCTGAACACACATGAGAAATGTACTCAAGTAGTTTTCTAGCTACTTAGCTGTGAAAAGCTATCCCAATTCACTGGAGTTATGTAACGAAACAAAAAAGTAAGAATCACTAATCTGAAACAATTTCTCGAATATTGACCCATAAGGCAGAAAAAAAAAAGAAAAAGAAAATATTAGGATGAGTAATGAGTCAGTCAAGAATTCCATGAAGTAATTTTTAAACTTCAAAATTAATTTTCACTATACCTATTGAAATTTGAATCTATAAACTAAAACGTATTTCATATGTTGGCATTTTCAAAATGTATTATTCATTGCTGGCTTTTCTTTGTACTCCATTTTACATGTTAGTGCCTTTAGAACACCTGTATAATTTCCACAGCATTTTACTTTGGTATTCTTCTACTGTTGTTTCCAACAGAAGACAAAAATTTTAAATCTCACATTCCATAAATTCTATTAAGAAAAGAGCGCGCGCGCACACACACACACACACACACACACACACACACACACACACACACACACACAAAAGGGCATGCAACACTCATGGTAAGAGAGGCTTTGAGGCAGCAAAGTACTAGAACAAGGCCTCTACACCACACTTCATCTGAATGATCACTCTCCCATATCCTTGTTACCAATATTTCACCTCCTTTTCTTTTTCTTATGTATACGGGTTGGTCTTTATGTCAACCTCACTTGTAGTAGCTGGAAAACAGGATTGAAAAACTGAACCTCTTCCAATTACTTTATTTCTTCCCCATCTCGATTCCCCATCTGTGCCTATATTAAGTTTTTTGAGATGAAATATGGGAAAATAAATGTAAAATTGGAAAGTGAGAATAAAATGCAGTAAGACAAAATGGCAAAAATGGCAAATAAGGAATTGACTTTAAATATTTAGTTTGTCTTTAAATATTTCTATCTAAAGGAAGGTTGTTTATTTTTGTCGGGGGAGAGAAAGATGGAAATTATTTCCTTTAAAAGTTACAGATCTGGAAAGATCCTTAGAGAACATCTGATATAAACTAGTGGACAGTTTGAAAACAATTCTTTCTTCTTAATCACAGATTTTGTAAGAAGTGTCTTTTTTAAAGCAAAAGTCATCCCAAGGCAGCTGCACTAAGTTAGAATTATAGCCTGCAGGTCCTCCAGTTAGACATAGACTGAAGGCTTTGTTCAGCCAGTTCTATAAAGAAACAACAGAAACTTTATCAAACAATTGACAGATGGAAAGTTTAAAGCAGTGAACAATGCATACACTGGCACCTCTATTTGCACTAAATCAGATCCACAACTTTCCAAATAATGCTCATGAAATGTTACCTATCTACATGGCGATTAGGAGCTGGCTTAAAAGCAACAGCGGCTTCCCCTTGGTCCAGATGGGTCCCTCTTGTGTAAATGTTATTGAATGCATACCCATCAGGTGGAGGTGGAGCATATTCTAATCCACTGGATTGCTGAAAGACAGAGGAAAAGAGATTAAAGAATCACCGATACTAATTAAATGGCACTGATGTCAGTCAATAAAAACTCTCCACTATATTGTGATCAGTATCATTTTCAAGTGATTGACCATTAAGTTAAAAAAACTATGAAAAGAGGTTGATATATTTTTGTCAAAGATCTACTTAGAATAAGAAAAGTAATTAGTGCAAAGGCAAAATCTTAACTCTGGAAATACCCAGGTATAAAAACAATACAGGCATAACTTGGAGATATTGTGGGTTTGTTTCCATACAACCATGATAAAGTGAGTATTGCAATAGAGTAAGCAGTGATATTTTTGCTGGTGAAGGGTCTGGCCTTCAATTCGTAAAAAATGCAACATCTGTGAAGTACAATAAAGCAAA
>NW_011888997.1:3426220-3437186 GCF_000151845.1 Pteropus vampyrus | reverse complement strand
CATAAGGCAGAAAAAAAAAAGAAAAAGAAAATATTAGGATGAGTAATGAGTCAGTCAAGAATTCCATGAAGTAATTTTTAAACTTCAAAATTAATTTTCACTATACCTATTGAAATTTGAATCTATAAACTAAAACGTATTTCATATGTTGGCATTTTCAAAATGTATTATTCATTGCTGGCTTTTCTTTGTACTCCATTTTACATGTTAGTGCCTTTAGAACACCTGTATAATTTCCACAGCATTTTACTTTGGTATTCTTCTACTGTTGTTTCCAACAGAAGACAAAAATTTTAAATCTCACATTCCATAAATTCTATTAAGAAAAGAGCGCGCGCGCACACACACACACACACACACACACACACACACACACACACACACACACACAAAAGGGCATGCAACACTCATGGTAAGAGAGGCTTTGAGGCAGCAAAGTACTAGAACAAGGCCTCTACACCACACTTCATCTGAATGATCACTCTCCCATATCCTTGTTACCAATATTTCACCTCCTTTTCTTTTTCTTATGTATACGGGTTGGTCTTTATGTCAACCTCACTTGTAGTAGCTGGAAAACAGGATTGAAAAACTGAACCTCTTCCAATTACTTTATTTCTTCCCCATCTCGATTCCCCATCTGTGCCTATATTAAGTTTTTTGAGATGAAATATGGGAAAATAAATGTAAAATTGGAAAGTGAGAATAAAATGCAGTAAGACAAAATGGCAAAAATGGCAAATAAGGAATTGACTTTAAATATTTAGTTTGTCTTTAAATATTTCTATCTAAAGGAAGGTTGTTTATTTTTGTCGGGGGAGAGAAAGATGGAAATTATTTCCTTTAAAAGTTACAGATCTGGAAAGATCCTTAGAGAACATCTGATATAAACTAGTGGACAGTTTGAAAACAATTCTTTCTTCTTAATCACAGATTTTGTAAGAAGTGTCTTTTTTAAAGCAAAAGTCATCCCAAGGCAGCTGCACTAAGTTAGAATTATAGCCTGCAGGTCCTCCAGTTAGACATAGACTGAAGGCTTTGTTCAGCCAGTTCTATAAAGAAACAACAGAAACTTTATCAAACAATTGACAGATGGAAAGTTTAAAGCAGTGAACAATGCATACACTGGCACCTCTATTTGCACTAAATCAGATCCACAACTTTCCAAATAATGCTCATGAAATGTTACCTATCTACATGGCGATTAGGAGCTGGCTTAAAAGCAACAGCGGCTTCCCCTTGGTCCAGATGGGTCCCTCTTGTGTAAATGTTATTGAATGCATACCCATCAGGTGGAGGTGGAGCATATTCTAATCCACTGGATTGCTGAAAGACAGAGGAAAAGAGATTAAAGAATCACCGATACTAATTAAATGGCACTGATGTCAGTCAATAAAAACTCTCCACTATATTGTGATCAGTATCATTTTCAAGTGATTGACCATTAAGTTAAAAAAACTATGAAAAGAGGTTGATATATTTTTGTCAAAGATCTACTTAGAATAAGAAAAGTAATTAGTGCAAAGGCAAAATCTTAACTCTGGAAATACCCAGGTATAAAAACAATACAGGCATAACTTGGAGATATTGTGGGTTTGGTTCCATACAACCATGATAAAGTGAGTATTGCAATAGAGTAAGCAGTGATATTTTTGCTGGTGAAGGGTCTGGCCTTCAATTCGTAAAAAATGCAACATCTGTGAAGTACAATAAAGCAAAGCGCAATAAAATGAGGTATGCCTGTAAATTCTTCCCTCAAGAATTTCAGTAATAAGTGATTTTAGTATTAGGTAGACTATAACAGCGTGTATAAAATAAAATTGTTTTAAAAACAACAATAAAACTCTTAAACCTTGCCTTCTCTGTTTAAGAAACAGTCCTTTACCACTCTAGCAAAGTAATTATTGTCACATGAAAATCGTCGGAACTCTGTGCATTAAAATTATACCACCCTCTCATTTTTTCCTCATTTTTAAATGTACACAGAAATTATTTTTGATTTTTTAAAAAATGGCAGCACTATTATCAGATTTACTGTTAAGGGAAACACAGAAAGGCAGAAAACACATTGATCTTGATAGTAAACAGTCTGGGAGAAAGCAATGCTGGAGTCACTTCCTTTGGCAGTTAACAACTCAGACATGAACCAACTGGGGGCTAGCCAAGAGCAAGAACTGGGGTCTCAGGGTCCTACTGAGCAGCATGGTTTTGAAACTACTGAGGGAAAATAAAGAAACAAACAAACAAAAATTCACCCAAGGATTTTATATTGTTTTCTTACATAAAACAAGGTATTCCCTGGGGGTATGTGTGATAGATCCTGAAGCACTGGAATTCCTTGGCTATTTCAATTGTTTACGTATTCACTGCAGCAAAATATTTGGAACTGCGAATGTTTTAGAAAACTATTGGGCACAGGTTCACTACAGTTAACTCTAAGGACGAATTTAGCAGGAGTGGGGCTGAGTCTGCCCACAAACAGGGCAGGTAAGGTGTTTCCAAGGCGCCAGTGTTGGAAACACCCACGTTACATTACTCCTATGGACTATGTATCAGGATACTGCACTTAACACACAAATAAAAACAAACAATTCTCACCATTTAAATAGCTTAATCCATCAACAAAGTAAAAAGGCAATCTATGAAGTGGGAGAAAATATTTGCAAATCATATATATATGTGTATGTATATTTATATATATGTGATAGCAGTTAATATTCAATAATACATAAAAAGCTCACACAACATAATAGCAAAAAAAAAAAAAATAGCATTAAAAAATGGGCAGAGAAACTAGACATTTTTCCAAAGAAGTCATACAAATAGTCAACAGGTACATGAAAAGGTGCTTAACATCACTAAACATCAGGGAAATGGAAGTCAAAACTACAATAAGATATCCTCTCCCACCTGTTAGCATGACTATTATCAAAAAGACAAGAAAAAACTAAGTGTTGGCGGGGATGTAGACACAAGAGAACTCTTGTGCTATTGGTGGGAATGTAAACTGGTACTGCCATTATGGAAGTTCCTCAAAAAATTAAAAATAAAACTACTATATGGTTCAGCAGTCCTAGTACTGGGTATATCACTAAAGAAAATGAAATTGGGATCTCGAAGAGAGAGCTGCATTCTAATGTTCATTGCAGCATTATTCACAATGGCTAAGATATGAAAACAGCCTATCCATCAACAGATAAGTGGATAAAGAAGATGTGGGGTGTGTGTGTGTGTGTGTGTGTGTGTGTGTGTGTGTGTATTCCATTGTTATATATGTATATATAATTATGTATTTTATATATATATATAATTACATATTATTATGTAATACATATATATTACAAAGGAATATTACTCAGCCATATAGGAAAGAAGGAAATCTTGCCATTTGCAACAACATGGACAAACCCTGAGGTCATTATGCTAAGTGAAATAAGCCAGAGAAAGACAAATACGGCATGATGGTATCATTTATATTTGGAAAATTAAAAAAAGTGAAACTCATAGAAACAGTAGGAAAGTGGCCTCCATAGGCTGTGAGAAATAGAGAAAGGTTGGTAAAAGGGTACAGACCTTCAGCTATTAATGAATAAGGTCTGGAGAGCTAATGTAAAACATGGTAACTATAGTTTATAACACTGTGTTGTATAGTTAAAATTTGCTAAGAGAGAACTTAAATGTTCTCAACAATAACAAAGATAAATAGGTGAGGTGATAGATGTGTTAATTAACTAGATGTGGGGGATCCTTTCACAATATATACATATATCAAATCACTACAATGTATACTTTAAATACCTTAACATTTTTTGTCGATTATACCTCAACAAAGCTGAAATAAAAATAAAATTCAAAAAATGGCTTAATTAATTCAGTTTATTATTTCTCTAGGAAAAAGTTGAGGACCTAGATGATTTGGCAACTTTTTATTAAAGGCTGTCATAAAAGGAGGAGTTCAAGAGACTCAGAATCATTCACACCTTCTGCCGAGCTCTGAGCATAACAGAGTGAGGTCAGCCAGTATGAAATCATTGGGTCCCGAGAGTGACTGAGAATATTAGAAGGGAGGAGAGAAATGACAACAAAGAACTACTATGACTACACAACCTTGTGTAGGGCTGCTGTTGGTTCAGAGGAAGTAAACAAGGTGAATATTGCCACCATCATTGTCTCTCCACTTCACCTATGCCTTTGTATTCTACAGAAAATCTGAATCATCTAAATCTTGTCCTGAGTATATTTTATCAGAGTAGCAAAAAAATGTAATAAAATCTCTCTTCTGAGGATGACTGCATTTTTTTATGCATTTTAAATCATCATTACTTGGCTTCCAACAAAATCTTAAGGCATAAAATTCCCTAGAACTGCTAGTGGGTGCCTTTCATTTTATTTTTTTTTAAACCTCTGAATAAGTACTTAAGCCATAAAATGGAAAATAATTTACAACAGGAAAATGATAACTCGTTATAAGGAAGAATTTTCAATAATTCTTCTTTTAAAATTATGTAGTCAGTGAGAATAGACGAACTTTTGCACTGGAAGCCCAGAAGATATTACTCTCTCTCTAAATATACAAATTGAAAAAGAACTCACAAAAGTGATTTTTCTGAGGCTTACATTATAAAACAGATGTATTTTCTCATTTAAGATATAGACTATCAGCTAGAAATTTCTATGATTTGAAAATAGTCAGCTGCGACTATAGCAACAGCAAATGTATCATAATTTCGTTTGATTACACTTTTTTTCCTCTAGAAATGCTGCCCTCTACGAAGAAAGAAAATTCATAGTGATGAGGTCTGAACTGCAAAATTACAGATAGGGACATATGCCTGCCAACCAATGCTCAAAGCTTTGAAGACATCTTCTTAATCATTCACAGGGAAGGGCAGTTATAGAATCCACCTCTACCCTTATGTACAGTCAGAGGAAAGAAAGAATTATCTTATAAAAAATTATTTTCAAAGAAGTATGCTTGCTTTATTTCTAAAGTTTCAAAATTTAACCAATCTTCTATAATATCATGGTTATTGTCCAAGGGAACAATTTTAAGAATTAATTTATATAAATGTTTTTCCTTAAAAGTGAGGATTTACTATATAGTTTGCTAGTTTATTCATTGATACCATGTTTGCCACATTATAAATACTCACAGTAGTCTGAGAAAATTAATCTAACAAATCAAATAAAGGAAATGAATAAGGATATAGTCATCATTTACTGTTTCTTTTTCAAACTAGATCTCCTTCGTTTAATTCCTCAGTTCTGATCAACTATTTGGTTTGGTTCAACATTAAGCAATGTTTAATTTTTCTTTTCTGACAAAACAAGAGTCATACAAAAATCATTTCTTAAGGACTATGAGGAGATAACATAAGCAATATCAATCCCTTAATTTGCTCCCCAAATAGGTTTACTTTGAAGCTTATGAAATACTTAAAAGATACAATAAATTTTATCATCTCCTCAAGGTGTAAACAGTATTATAAATGATCATTTGAACCTTGCACTGGATTCCAGGAAAAGCTCTGGCCTTCTAGTCAGGCTGATAGGACTCTAGAGGTTTAAAAAAAATGAAGAGGAGGGGAAGGAAGAGGGGAAGGGGGAAGGGAGAAAGAAGGAACGGAAGGGAGAGAAGGGAAAGAAAGGAAAAGAAAAGAAAAAAGAAAGCATTCGGGAAAGAGCTGCTTGAGACAGGGTGGGAGGACCTGGGTTCTGGGAACTGTCTTGAGGGTCTGATAATGATAGAGGAAAACAGAATAAACCAAGTGGCAGGAGGGCAATTTTCTGACAAGGAGACAAAGTAAATATTTTAAAAAGACAGAATCACCAGGGCTCCTGGAGCACTGGCAGGATGGGTACGGGAAGGGCTGGCAGGCTAGAAAGCATGATTTGGGCTCCTGTTGGGCTTCACAGGAAAACAGAGCAACTATCACAACGACAGAAGTGAGAGAGAGAGGTGACTATAGGCAGCAGGACATTTAGTCAGTCACTGGTTCTAGAATAACCTTCAGATAAAATGAGGACTCACAATCATAGTTACAAGAAAATGCAGAGCATTGCACTTTCTACAGAAGATATGTTACAAAAACAAACAACAAAAAAAACTTTACCTCAGTGGCATATCTTTTTGTTTCATGTCTGTGTTGTTCTGCTGCACCTGCCACAGACCCAACCAGCTGATAAATATCTTGTTCCACCGGTGCTCCCATGAAGTTCAGCATTGGGGGCTCCCAACCATTGCGGAACCGTGGAACGTATGGTGGAATAAACTGTTCTTTTGGCCACTCTGCTCTGTAGAAAAACATTAAGACATATAAAGAATAAAATTAAGAAATGTATTCATGCTCAAGATTATCTTTACTAAGGATAGCCATGAAACACAAAAACGAATGCACAAAACAAAAAAAAAAAACAAGCAAAAACAATGCATACCTAATCTGTCTCCCCCCTAAAAAAGAAAGTAAACACGTTTATACTCATAGTTAATACCTATAAAATAAAGAAAGATTGAATTCTGCTTATTTCTGCAAGCTCCTAACCACTCAAGAACCATAAAAATAACCAGGACAAAAATTATAGCTTCATTTCTGCTAAAATATATTGTTTTATCTTTCACACATGATTTAATTCTTCAGGTTATATTTCTGCTATGATTAAATCAGCCATTTTATTCAGATTATTATGTACCTTCATGATCTTTTTACCTTTATGAGATTTAAGAAATTTATTTAACCAGTTCTTTCTTTTCTTTTTTTTACTTTTAGGCTAGCCCTTTTAAAAGCACTAGGAAGACAAGCTTCTCAGTGACCAAAGTGAATGATTCATGTAAAGTAGTGAGAAAAATAAAAAGATTTGGAAGAATGAGGAAAGCAAACATTATTTATTCACATATAATGAAAGAGAAACATTTTTATAACTTGCTTTGCTCAGCAAACTTTAACACTACAATTGTTAATGATTTGTTTTCCACAATCACTTTATTGACAAGATACAATTGTTAAAAATACCCCTTTCTGCTTTCCATCCTCGCTAACACTGTTCTCGTCCTGGAGAGTGTTGATTAATAAGGAACCTCTACTATAGCATCTTCATCCCAAGGGGCCTCATTGCCTCTAGTTACATTTGTCCTTGTCCTTACTAGACTCAACTACCAGGATGATCTTTCTAAAACACAGATGTAGTTATGTCACATTCCTATTTACAAAGTTATTGATTCGCCACAACCTAGAGCCACACTCCAACCCCTTAATGGCATCGAGAGCCTTCATAACCCAGCCCTGATCATTTCTGATGCCTCATTTAATACCATCCCTCCCCTTTCTCCTCAATCACCCACTACCCAAAGTCTATATTCCAGCTAAGCCCATATTCATACTCTATTCTTCTGATTTCCTGCTTCATGCCTTCCCTCGAGCTCCTCTCTCCGCTGGGGAGGCCCTTTCCCTGCTACATATTTGTGGAAATCTTACTCATCCTGCTGAAAGGCAGCTTAGCAAAATAATTATGAACATCAACTCCAGAGCCAGATTGCTGAGGTTCAAATTCCAGCTCTGCCATTTATGAGTTGTGTGGCTTTGGGTAAATTATTTAACCTCTCTATGCCTTAGTTTCCTCATCTGTACAACAGGAATGATAACATTAACTGTGTAAAGTGAATAGAAGAGTGACTAGAAGATACTATGTATAAATATATACATGTGTATGTATATACACATATAAATGTATATACACTATATAAATATATACATGTGTATGTGTGTGTATATATAAACATATACACACACAACACACTTAATATTATTATTTGTTGATTTTATGATTTTAGATGTCATCTTTTCTTTGACAGCTAACTACCTCCTCTCTAAATCCTCTTCCTGACTGGTCCACCATTCCAACAAACAGCGGTTTTGTTTATGAGTCACTCTTGGCATTTATCACGTCTTATATAGCATACACTTATATCTTCTCTGCTAGACTTCTAGCCTTTTAAGGGTTTAGGCTTTTTCACACATAGAAGGTTAAATAAATGTTTCATTAGATCTATGTAATAAACAGAGAATGATACTTAAAGTATTATAGATATTAAATGCTAAACTCATATATGTTTACCTGGGTTTCATCCAAGTTTCGCCCAATGACATCCACAGCTGCCTTTCATCGGTATTGACAGTATAATTTAAGAAATCAATTGTGTCCTTAGTCAATAGGGGGCTGAGTACAGAACTAGCTAGTTCAGAGCCTCCTGTTGCTTGTATCACCTAAAATGACAATCATTTTTAGCAAGAAGATGATAATTATTTGTATATATTGAAAATATGTAGACAAAAGCCATGACAAAAACAAGCACTGTTTTTATACACTTGAATTAAATTTCGATGTTGTATAATACATTACTGAATAAAAAACAGCCTAACAAATCAATTTGGTCAGCCCAACAAATCAATTTGGTCGGCCCAACAGTACCTAATAATCTAAAATGAAAAGTTAATAGTTTAACAACTTTCAAAGGATCTGTTTATTGGCTGCTTGTGACTGTACTTTACTTGGAAAATACTAAAGGCTACCCGGAGAATTCTAAGTCAGATGGTTTAACAAACTCTGCTTTTTTAAAATTTTAAAATATGTATCTCCACTGGAAAATCTATTATGCCAAACTTGAAAAATATGGTTCTAGAAAGGAAGACTATGGAGAGAAACAGGCTCAGTTCAACAGTCTGTGGCTGTGCCCATAAAGATGAAGAAAAATAAAAAGATCCAGAGAGAAAGGTAAAAGAAGAACTGGTACTTTGAATCTGTATTTTTCCCAGCACTTAATTCTAGGAAATTGTCCTGATTTAGAGTGGATAATTTAATGACTAGCAGAAATAAACAGGTGCAATTCTCTGATAAACAAAGTGATGATAAGTAGGTG
Source organism: Pteropus vampyrus (assembly GCF_000151845.1). Lineage (NCBI taxonomy): Eukaryota > Metazoa > Chordata > Mammalia > Chiroptera > Pteropodidae > Pteropus > Pteropus vampyrus. The sequence continues at coordinate 3,428,272 of NW_011888997.1, read as the reverse complement.
TCCAAAAACTGCTCCAAATTTACTTCTCAGGGGGCTATTTCCTGGCTAAGGAATGGCAGTTATCTCCTAGAGCAGAAACCAGAGACCTTTTATAAAAATCTCACCTTCTTGGAGATATGGCACAAGAAGAAAGGGATTTTTTTTTTTTGAATGGTGCCAGTTACCCAGGTGTTCTGAGCCTGCTGTACTGTTGAATGTCTCTGTGTATTTGCACATGCTGTTTCCCAACTCCCCAGAAGGCCCTTCCTCCATCATTCAGAATTCTACTCGAATACCACCTCTTCTGGGAAGCCCTTCTTAACCCACAGTGTAACTCTGATGTACCTTAAAGTCCCCAAAATCATTTGTGCATATCAGTAACACAGTACATTGTGACTTATGGCTTATTTTTCAGTTTCTCCTTCCTTGAGGACTTGGATCAAGACTTACCTGACTTTGAACTGCAGAAGGCACAGTGTTAGGGGAATGAATGAGAAAAAAATAAAAGAAATAATGAAGGGTATGAGAGGTAGGCTGACTCTTATTTGAGAAGAAAATCTACCTTGACAGTCTGGCACAGTAATTTTTTACTCCCAAGCCCTATAATCACTTTCGGTAAATGTCTAGGGATGACTAAGAGGAAAAAGTAAAGGAATAAAGAATAGAGGATTATTAAAATCTTTGTTTTAACAGAGGGAAGAGAAATGAAATGAAAGAAGGTAAATAAGAGGCTATGGGCCATAGTTCCCTCCTAAGAACGTGAGTGGGCATGTGTGCACACACATGTGCTGTGATTATGCTTGTGTGTAGATGCTAAGGGTGGATGGAGGGACTCACGAGGTTTATAAAACCACTAAATTTTGTTTGGCTGGTAGTCGGCCCTGAATAAATGTTCGTGCCCAATTCTCTTGTCCAAGTAAAATGTCTGGGACTCTACAGGCAGAACATTAAATGGAGCAACAGAAGCATTATGATTGGGGAGACCATTAATAAGCAGTCATTTTTGAGAAAAAATATAAAACCAATCAATGTTTTCAGATACATTGCCTGATTACAAAGACTAAATTTGTATGTTAGGGAGCCCAGTCCTATTATTTTATACTTCTATTCTGTGTAATGACTAGGTATCTACTTATGACCTGTGAAAGAGTATGAAAAGAATGAAAAGAGGTGGCAAAAACTGCTTTATAAACAGTATTTCCTAATACTCTTAAGATAATATCAAATGTGTTAATTATAGAATATAAATTTTGTTAATGAGCTAGTATGGGTTTCTTTGCATATGGCTGGACTTCATCTAATTTTTAAAAGAGCTTATAAAGCAGGAATTATTCAACAATAATTAGACAAGTAGAAATTTGATTCTCTATATTTAGGAGCAACATATGGAAGCATTCATAAATTACTGATGCAGTCTTGGACTTTCATCTTCTAATCTCGTATTGCCCAGTTTGACATTCATGCTCATAATGGTACTTACTTTCCAGTGTTTGTAAAGCAATATTCATTTCCTTTTTACCTTAGGTCTTGTCTAGTTAAACCTTGGTGAAAGATTTATTTGTTCCTTTTTGAGATTTATTCCTTTTTGTTATTCAGAATCTTTCCTTTTTTTTTTTGTTTTTTTTTGATATTCAAGTAAAAGCTATGAAAAATGCTGACTGTACTCCATTTTTGGTAGATTATAGAACTCAATGACCATAATCTTTACGTGTTCTAAATCAAAATTAGTGATATTTACCTGCTTCATATAGTTATTATTCTTATTCTTTTTTTAAAAAAAAAGCACAGAAATAATACACAGAGTAATCACAAACTACTAACGATTATCATTACTGCTATTGTCCTTCTATAAAGTAATCACTTGCTCAAATCATTCACACTCCATACATTCCTGCCTTGGCTTATACAATAGGAAACTCTCTTCTTCTGGAAGTCTCTTTAAAAGAAAGAGATTCTGCCTTCTCTCCATTCCTCCTCTCACTTGTCCTCCTCGCCAAAAGGGGAATGACCTATTAAATTTGTGGAATTGTAGAAAAAGGTGATTTGTAGTCCATTCTCATTTGGGAACGGTCT
>NW_011888997.1:3422443-3424845 GCF_000151845.1 Pteropus vampyrus | reverse complement strand
TCACTCTCTTGGTGACATCATCTACTTTAATGGCTTTAAATACCTTCTATAAGCAGATGATCCTCAGATTTATTTGTCTAAGCCTGATTTCTCCATTGAACTCCAAATTTGTATATTCAACTACCAATTCAAACTTGTCCATCTGAATATAACTCAATTTTCACATGTTTAAATTGAATTCCTTATCCTCCTCCAAAAATCCACTTCACCCATAGTCTTTATTTCAGTTAATAATCAGTTCATCCTAATAGTCTCAGTCCAAAAATCTTGGGGATTCCTTGGCGCTTGCACAGCACACCCAGTCTACCAGCAGACTTTGTTGTTTCTATGGTTTATAACCAGGATCCAACTTTTCACCACCTTCAACGTTGCCAAACACCATAATCTCCCATCTGGATTATTTTAATAGCCACCTCAGTCCCTTTTTCCCCCAAATTTCTAAACATATCGGCCAGAGCAATCCTTTTCCGGCTGAAAACCCTCCAAAAATGTCAAAGGTTTCACAATCACCTATAAGGACAAGATATGTCCTATTGATTTGCTGACCTCATCTCCTACTAATCAAGATCTCCTCCCTCACTCTGTGCAAGTAAGGATACCTATTTGCTCCAAGAACATAATTTGCATGTTATCATCTAATAGCATCTACGTTCCCTGTTCCTGGAATTCTCTCTCTTCAGAAATCCACATGACTTAATCCTTCTTTATTTGCTCAAATGACACCTCCATGAGTTGTTCCCTTAACTAACCCTATTCAACAACTGTAATACACAACACACGCACATGCACACACACACAGGCATGCACCTGAAACGTTCCCTGTTCTCCTTCCCTGCTGTATTTACTCATTATGCATTTATTTTTAGTAGGCTGTATTAGTTATGCATTTATTTAGTTACTGTTTGCCCTTCCATAGTACAATTTAAGTTCTGAGGGGATAAGAATTTATGTCTGTTTTATTCCTAATGAAGTACTAATAATGCCAAGCACATAGCAGGTTGTCAGTTAATATTACTTGAATAAATAAGTGAACAAAGGATTGAATCAGAGACAGCTCAGGTGGTGGAGGAACACTTCAATGAAAAGAATATGGGAATCTGAATAACATCATGGAGCAAAGCCATCCATCCAGAACTGGACTCCTCATGCCTATTTTCTCTATTTCATGAGAAAGAGAACATTTTCTATATTACTCAACCCATTTATATTACATACTAGTATGTACTAAAACAGTGGTATCCAATAAATCTTTATTTCTTTTCATTTTCCTAGCTCTATCAGAGACATTAGTTTCCTCAGCTATAAAATAAAAAGTTTGAACTATGTAATTTCTAAGATTCTTTCAAACTCTCAAATTTTGCATCCTTAATGTTCACTGAGATGGCAAGAAAAATATTTATGCAAGGTAATGAAGAAAAGTTGTCTACTTAATCTAAATAAACACTTGGGACTGAAAACATACTAAGAATGCTTACTTCCGCAAATAAATAAAATCTTACCATATTTAATGGAGTAAATAAAAAATGAACCAAATCTGCAGCACTGGGATTCTGGATATGAGACTTCAATTTGGCCTGTAACATTAAGAAAACAGATAAACATTTTAAGATGATGTAATTGAGCAAAAGACAGATACTCAAAAGGTCCAACACTGACTCAGATGAAGAGTTCTTTACTACTAGATTCACTTTTAGTCTATTAATTGGCATGGGTGAGTGAGATTTAGAAAATTTAGTTTTTTAAAAAAGGAGTTATTCTTTTTGATCAAATCTTTTGGATATACATGTTTTATAATCTGTTCTAATTAAAGGTAAGTAAAAAATACATTCGAAAATCTGTAAGAAAAATTTTGTCTCTTAGTTCAATCAGGAACATTCTGGCTGGACTTTGACCTCTTTCGTTTGTTTATTTTAATTATGTATAAATAAATTTCACTTACCAGAAGGTTAAATCCATGTTTGAACTTTTGGAAACAGTCAATAAATTCATCAGGAGGTGGGGGTTTTGCCCGCAGTGTTAAAACACCCTCTGAAAATATAAATAAAAGGAGTAGATGAGAGTGCCAAGAAAATATATTAAATGGAAAGAAAAAAAAAACCACATTTATGTCTGTAAAGTTTAATGATTACCCCAGATACGTTGCTGCCCAGTTACTCTGCACATCTCATAGTCTGACTGTACCAAATTAAGACGATACAACATTTGAAATGGACTCCTCTACCTTTAGGCTCCACCAATTACTCATTCAATTTCATAAATTTATATTGTAGCCCTTCTAGGTGCCAGTAATTGTGCTTACCATTGTGAATTTAAGCCCTGCTCTTATAGGCCTTAAAATCTAATAGAGGACATGAATCAGATAAGCAACAAAGATCTACCAACTAAGTGCTATAGAAAGACAC
>NW_011888997.1:3397020-3422393 GCF_000151845.1 Pteropus vampyrus | reverse complement strand
TTCACTTACCAGAAGGTTAAATCCATGTTTGAACTTTTGGAAACAGTCAATAAATTCATCAGGAGGTGGGGGTTTTGCCCGCAGTGTTAAAACACCCTCTGAAAATATAAATAAAAGGAGTAGATGAGAGTGCCAAGAAAATATATTAAATGGAAAGAAAAAAAAAACCACATTTATGTCTGTAAAGTTTAATGATTACCCCAGATACGTTGCTGCCCAGTTACTCTGCACATCTCATAGTCTGACTGTACCAAATTAAGACGATACAACATTTGAAATGGACTCCTCTACCTTTAGGCTCCACCAATTACTCATTCAATTTCATAAATTTATATTGTAGCCCTTCTAGGTGCCAGTAATTGTGCTTACCATTGTGAATTTAAGCCCTGCTCTTATAGGCCTTAAAATCTAATAGAGGACATGAATCAGATAAGCAACAAAGATCTACCAACTAAGTGCTATAGAAAGACACTGCATCTGGTTGGGAAACAGGGAAATGTATACTTAAACGATGTTTCATGGGCAAAGTTGCTTTTAAGATGGGATTTGAAAGGTTTGTTCTATGGCATTTTGGTAAGGAAAAACATTATAATTGTATTAAAAAAAGCATAAGCAAAAACATGGAAAAAGGAAACTGCATGTACATGAAACAAAAAGCATTAAAGCAAAGAAACATGAGAATGGAAAAATAGATCAAGGTTAGATTGTGGATGACCTTGACTGCCAGGGTGAGAAGTGGACTTAAGCAATACAACATGGAATTAACGTGCTTTTTAGCAGAAGAATGAAGTGACTGTCTTAGAGCTTTAAGATAACTGTCGTCACAGAATAAAAGTCTGGAGACTTGAAAACTGCGCAGAAAGCTGGGTATGGTTATGAAAACAAAAAGAAAATAATTGGATATAAGAGACACAAAAAATAAAGTCAATGTTGGGTATAAGCTAGAGAATGGAGTCACAGAAGAATCCGTGGTTTTGAATCTGGGTGACCAAGAGGATAGTGTATTCTTCATAAAGAATAGAGGAGAAATAAGTGGTTTGGGACATCAGAAAGCAATAATACTTAATTTCATAATATAGAGAAGTAAGATATATCCAGATATACGCATCTGGAAAATAAGTCTACAGCTCAGATGCTTATGTGGGTGAGAGCTAGGCAAAGATCTGTAAGTCATGTGTAATGAAAGGGATATTTACTTGTTATTCTTTTATATATTTCAATGTATGGCATTTTGTTGTACAATTATAATTTTATACATTTTGGGGCCATTTTAAATAGATGAAATACAGCAGACACAAAAACTGCTTGTATGAAACCTGAGTGTACTGTCTGAAGTTTTGTGATTAAAAAAATTTCAAATCCATTGACATTTTTTCTATTTTAATGAGAAAAGTCAATCCTTTTATTTAAGTAATAATGCGGTTCTATATTTAAAATAAGATAAATTCAAATATGAGAAGAATAGAGCTATGCTCTTTAACAGACATTAATTTTACAATCACTAATGAAAACTATAAACGACCACTAGTTGAATCTCAGAGTTTCTGTGATTTAGGTAAAGCACCCTAGAGTCTTTACTGTAGCCAACTGGGAACCAAAATAGACACTTCCCTGGGCTTATCTTGGTCTCTGCCTAAGTCTCCAGTGCTATCCCAAACTAGAAAAGGACCTCGGTCCACAGTCAAAGGGGTTTTGCTGAGCAGTCACAAGGACAGAAACTCTGCCTAGCACTGGGTCGGTCTTTAGAAGATTAAGAAAATCCAACCAACTTACCTCCTGGCCCTTTCCTTTTCCCTTTCTTGGTTTTCTTCCTTTTAGACAGCTCAGAAAATGCTTCGGCTGCTTTTTGGAGTTTTGTGATAAAAAATTCAATGTCATCCAAAATGTGGTTTAAGATTTGCTGGAATTAGAAATTATAGAATAAAACATAAAAGAAAACAAAACTATTTTTGTTTTCGCTGCACTTGTCAGTAAAGGAGAATCTGAAACACACACACGCAGACACACACACACAAACATGCAAATTTCAAGTATCACTAATTCTAAGAAGAATAACTGAACTAAATATACCTGTGGCAAAGTCTGACATTTACATTTTTCTTTAGCTTAGTTTTGTTCTATTCTCAACACCATCAAGAAAGCATTCACAATATTTACTCAGATAATTTATTATTTTCAATTACTCTAATTTTCTCAGTGTTCTCCCACATAAAGTTAGGGGAAAATAATTCTAAGAAACATTTTGTTAGAAGAGCACTGAGTAATTTGTTTTCCTAAAAAATGTTCCAATAAAGCACCAACATTATTTCATGGAATTAAAAGTATGTAGAATGTTGTGTTATCCTAATAAACACATAGATAATCTACAATAAGTATTAATAAGAGTTTCTATATAGTAAAATAGAATTAATGATGAACTATGCTTTCAGAGATCATCAGATGAATTTTGATTATCTCATATATTATGTCTTAGTTGACTTTCTCTAGTATGTGTGAAACTTGATATTCTTCTAAATTAAAGACTAGAAAATGGGATTAAGAGTGAACTTTTAAGTATAATAAGTAATAATGTGATGTAAAAATTAAATTCCAAACTTCAAATTCCTCTAAGGATTTGTTTCCAAACAAGCTAGGAACATGAGTGTAGTATAAAAAGTAATTATACTGACATCACAGATTATGATTACATCACAGGGCATTGTCGTTGTGTAAGTAAATTACTGTGAAAAAATAAAAATAAATATAGCCTTACGCTTTTGTAAGAAATTAAAATTTATATATCTACCCTTAAAAAATGCCACTTGAGTTTTATCTTTCAGGCATTATAAAATATTTTTAATAAATGCCAGCAAGACATATTAAAAAAGATATTTCAATTATGAATTACAAACTGAAAAAACCCAAACCCCTCAAATCTGATAATTCCATTTAAATTCCTTTGTAAACTAGTTGATGTTAGTACTCCTATCACTAAGTATTTGCATAAAGTCTATTAATTAACTATTGCCATAATGCATAAATAGTTAAGAAAAAATAATTCAAAGTGCATAACTACCATTGGAAAGAGAAAATATAATTTCCACAAAACGTCTTTATTTAAATCAATTTCATTTTCCTTGTTAATATTTTTTACTCTTGTAAAAAAAGCCAATGATCTAAAGAGGAATGTTGTCCTTACCACATCTCTGTCAATTCGGGCTGCCATCATCTCAGGTGTTTCTTCATGCCCATGATACTGCCTTTGTTTCTCAACTAAAGAGAGAAGCATAATTCTTTCAAACTGTTGCTTAAGCAATACCAATATAAGTAATTAAACACTGGCTAGAAAATTGGCTAGAAAAGAGTGCTACTTGCAAAAGAGAGCATCTTCACTGGATAAGAATCAAAACTCTGCTCATCATCTATGACAAGGTTCCCTAAACCCCAGGCTGGGTACTGGTCTGTGGCCTGTTAGGAACTGGACCGCACAGCAGGAGGTGAGCAGAGGGCAAGGGAGTGAAGCTTCATCTGTATTTGCAGCTGCTCCCCAGCACTAGCATCATTGCCTCAGCTCCACCTCAGATCATCAGGCATTAGATTCGCATAGCAGCAGCGGTCCCTGGTGCCAAAAAGGTTGGGGACTACCAACTATGACATGCATCCTTGCCACCACTAACAGAAGCACTTGGGAAGAGCTGAAGTACTTGCCTTCCATCTTTATAATGTTGATTTACCCTATAATTACCCTTCTATTCTCCCTCTTCCCTATGTCAGTGGCCTATGGAACCAACACTACGTTAGCACTCTGTAATTTCTACACAAGAAATATGAAGCCACATTTAAGCACCTACTTCTTAAATAGTAGTCAATTAATTCTAATGCAACAAAGCTCCTAATTTTTATATGTTCCAACATTGTGACTACAATAAAGCTTTGGGGGTTCTGATAGTAAAGTGCTTCTTAACATTCCAGTTGTCATTAGACTTAAAACCCACAATGTTAGGCTCGTTAATTTTAAGTCATATGCTTTTAAATTATAACTACCTACAGGAATTTGCAAATTAAAGAATAAATGTATTAAGAGCATTCAAGATGTTAAATTAGCCCATTTGGCTAGAGCATGATGTTAATGATGAGAGCATTATCGTGAACTCCTTCCTGGTATAAGTAGGTTAACAAAACCACTAAACACAGATATAAGTACAAAGATTTCGTAGTAGGTGAAATGCAAAAAAAAATGTGTGGATGGAACAGGAAAAATGTATCATCACTAATGGGAATACAATTCATGATATTATCATCATGATTCATGATATTTGATACAAAAATCGCACAAAATATTGACAACTCTGTATCGCCATGCCTCTTCCAGGTCTAACTTTCTCCATAAATGAAATACTTGTTTTAAAAAAAGAAAAGAAAAAAGAGAAATGGCTGAGTCTTATAAAACTTAATTAGTGGCTATTAAGTACTTTAAGATAATTAGAATTTATATATATAAAATCTTGCCAGTTAGCTGTTTTAAATGTGGTTAGCTGCTATCTTGGCTATAGTACATATATACTACACAGGAAACAGCCAGTTGAACTTGAAATATAGCTATTAGGAACTCCAGATAGGTGAGGTGAGATGGGAGGCTGAGGTGAGGGAGAGATGTAGGATTTCACAAACTTTTTCTGGGTCTGTGGCATGACTAGGAACCCAACTGTCACTGTCGCCATTCCACAGAGATCACTTGGAAGTTGGGAGTAGAGCTAACTAACTCAAGGATTCAGGAGTTTTTCAGTCTGAGTCAGCAGGAGCCTTTGGAGGGATCAGAAAGATACTTCTTTTGGAGACTTTCCAACTAAAAACTGGCCTGGATCCAGACAGAACCTTACATCAAAAGTACTGTGTTCTGTTTGGCCTAGGAGTAAATTAGTTCTAAAAACCTCATCTTATATAGATGACCCTGCACAGAGTAATTTAGACAAAATCTAATGAGAGCTCAGAAACCCCTGGGGATAAACTTTCTCTTTGCTATAAATTATATTAGGCCTTACGAATGTTTCGACAACTTTATTTAGAATATTTGTAAACTTAAAATGTACTATCCTTCCTCAACTTCGAGGAAGACCATTCGACTTCTCTCAAAATAAAACCCACACCTTCTCCAGGAAAAAAAAAAATAACAGCCACAACGAAAATACCGTAAGTAAACAAGAAGTAATAAACATTATAAACTCCCAACTAGTTCTTTAAACACAAAATTTTACAGACAAAATGAATCAATAAAAATTTATATAGTTCCTAAAAACAGAAACTGTTATAAAGTTATAAAGTAAGTAATAACTTTGTTACTTTATTTTTGAAAAATGCAGTTTCAAAGATTTATTTCTTTCATCTGTTTGTAGCTAGGCTTATGTGTAAACTTCCGAAAATAACTTTAAGCATATGAGAAATTTAAATAAAATGGAAAGTAATTCAGAAAATAAAATCCTCTCAATTTGGTAAAAATGAGAACAAACTCAAATTTTTCTTACTATACTGTAGTAGGTACTGTTACAGACATTATGCTTTCAGATTCACAGAAACCCAGGAATTGTCTCCATTTTACAAGTGAAGTTGAAATACAGAGATATAACTGTCCAAGGTCACACATGTAGATCCTGGCCTAACTCCAGAACCCCAGTTTTGACTCACCAGACTCAAAATACAGTCCAATGTCACTCATTGTGAGAATCAAGTTCTATTGTTTAACTATACTGCTAGATATCCTAGATGAATGATGCTTTACTAGATAAAGGAAAAGGGATTTAAGAAGTCTCATTGAACTAGTAGTAGGCAAAAGAGTGAGGGTCTAGTCCCCACCAAATTCAAACTTGCTGGATCGCAACTTATTAACCCTTAAAATGAAGAGATTTAACTGAGCAAATTTTAAGGCATTTTCCAGTCATAAAAATTTCGGATTTGGTAAAACATTCTGACATATAAAAAGTTACACTAAGTTCTATGCTTAAGATTATTTGTTCTTACAAAAAGAATGTTAAGTTAAAATGACCGTACATACAAAGGGCCCATTCAACAAAGTTAGCCAGATGGACAATGCCTTTGACCCCTTTCCCACTATCCCACCACTGTCCTGACAATCTGTCCATGTAACCACAACTAATTTTTGCAAAAGAAAACAGTGGTAAGACAACAAAAATCTGAAGTATAATGTTAAAACAAAACAAAACCAAACCTGATAGTCTTTTGTTTGTAATCAATAGTCTCAACTACCATTATTTTGTTAATTAAGTCAAATTTTCCATCTTTGACTAACTTAAAAAAAACAAAACAAACAAACAAACAAAAAACTCTAATCCTAACACCATATTTTTTAAATGCCTGATCTGAACTCTCATACATATAATCTTACAGAGTTCAAGGTTTAACTTCCCTTTTTCTAAGATTTAAATTTTAAAACTAACCTCAAACTTCAGCTCAGAAATTAGCATCAGAATTTGAAAGCAAGTACTATGTTACAACCCAACATAAATGTATATTAAGCATCAATTCCTAGAACTACTCACAGTCCCCTTGGTCAGCTGCCCATGCAGACCAGGCTGCCACCCGACTTCTAACATCCACCTGGGTAACAGTCCCAGGGGGCACAGGAGCAGGAGCTCTGGGCGGAGGCGGTATTCCATGGTCTGCATTGGAAATCACCCTAAAAACAATGAGAACAAATAGAATTTTCACCATCTCCATTTTTATAACATCAATTCTCTCAATTTATAGTATTAGTTCTCCAACCTCAAGAAATACTACGTCAAGGGGTAGACCAATAAAGACATCCTAACTATTCCATAGTCTGTATATTTAAAATATATATATGAAATTTAAATTCAGCTGGAAACTAGGTTTAACTGTTTTCTGGGTCGCCTGTGATTTGGAAAGGCTATGAACCAACCATAGTCCTAATATTTATTTTTATTCCCTTAGGCTACGTTCCCTTAAAATGCCACTCATCTTTCATGACTCTATGCCGACAAAAGTGGGAGAAGCCATATCAGAGAGAGACCATAGATAGCATCGAGAGAAACGGTGCAAACACACACACTGACAAACCTGGGAGAGTAAATGAGTTGAGATTACAGGTTGTAATCTGTAAACTATGCTTTCCTTGAAAATAATTTTTCTAAATCTTTACAGGAAAAAAAGACTTTAAAACAAATCAATTCTACCCCTTAATTTCTGTTACTGTTCTTACCTCAGGGCATCAGGCCGCCTTTTCTGTTTTCCTCCTTTACTGTCACTGATTGCACTTTCAATATCTTCACTAATTAGGTTTGCCTGCAATGAAAGACAAGTTACCTCAGAGGTTATAGATTTTTCTTGTCTTGATATGTAGGTTACAACAGAAAAAGAGATTATGTTCCCTGTCTGAATCAGTGTCTTGACGCAAAAGAAAAGTGTGTTTTTTTAAATATGCTTTCAAAACATACTGTGGTTTTTTTTAAATTGGGAACTTTATAATGACAAGATTTAAAAACTAAAAAAATTTAAAAATATTATTTAATCCAAATTCCTTTATTTTAAAAACAACAGCTATCCTCACATAATAGGCGAATAGAGAAATGATTTGCATATGCTAAAAGTATAATCATATGGGAAAATGTAACTGGGTAACTATCTCTGCCTGAGAAGAAATAAAGTCAGAAGCAGCACAGGCATGCAGGATAGAGTTCCTTCCCTTTCTCATCCTCAGGATCTGCTGGATACTCATTCACCTGCTGCAACGAATCACTCACTCCCACTTAGCAGAGCAACTCTCAAGGTTAGGGTAAACCTGCTATAATCATGAGATGAACCCCAATACCAAGCTCTACTCTTTTTGATAACCACTTTATTTTGTCATTTCAGGTAAAAACAAAAAACAAAAAAAACAAAAAAATTCCAAACAATTAACTTTTTCCAACGAGAACATTTGATTCCATTTTCATGGGAATCAATGTGAGATTAGCAGCAAAGAGGTTTATCTTGTTTGATTGTGAAGTTTATTTATAGCCAGTGATTATTACTATATATTGGATTCTTGCTGGGATGTATTCATCTTCTATTTTTGCTCCTGCTTGTTCTCTGTAATTATGTGTGTTTTTCTCAAACATTTAAAGATTAGCTAATCTGTTCTGCTTGTTTTATAATTAAGGGAACTTAGGAATACTCATATGATGGCGTGCTGAAGGTCATACTTCTAGTTAAAGAGTACTAACACATCCCAGTCCAGTGTTACTTCTACAAGAACATCCTAGTTTCAGAAAGACACTACAAACATCGTGTCGAAGGCTTTCTGTTATGTGGGAGATTAAAACTGAAGATGCCTAGAAACTCTGAACTTCCTATAGGGGGCTATCATATTTCTAAAAAAAATTTTACTACAAATGTGGGCAGGAGCATTGTATAAAGTCCCAGAATAAAGAAACTTCAAAATTCAAAAGTGATATTGTAAGATGATCCATATAAAATAAACTACATCATGTTTCATTGTATTTATATTTTTAATGGGGCTAGGAAAAAAAAGGTCTTATATGTGGAATATGGCACCAATGAGTAAATGCATATAGCTACAGAGAAGCACTTAAGCTTTTAATTAGGACAAAGCGGTATGTAGTAAATCAGTTTCTAACCCATCAACATTATCATCCCCTATGAAATAAAGCAAGCCCTTTATTCTCAAAACTGAAATCCACAATAACCCTTAGTTTCCAGAGGCAGGGATTTTTAGAACAATGAGGCAAACACCAGATTTAAAATTAACTTTCACTATATTTTCAGAGTAAAATATTTACCTTAATATTTACTGATTTAACAAATCTACCCTTGCAAAATTCTTTATGTACTTTATGACTTTCCAAAGGCACTATATAGAAACCTGATGAATATTCCATACACAAATTACCTAAAGGTCATAGTTCTTTTCAAGTAATATTTTTAGAAAGTCATCTATGACATATATTGAAATAAGAAAACTATATAATATACTATTTATAGTCAACCTTAATTTATCACATTTTAATGTCAAAGAAATACAGAGAAGATCAAGTGACACTTTATGCTTATCTCCCAGCATTACTTTGTACGTTAAAAATTACTAGTATATTTTATAATATACATGGTGATACATCATTGCTTTGGTAATGTACCAATCAACTCAAACCAAAATGATTTCCCTTTTCTAGTAATCAACTCATGAAATAAAGATATTTAAGACTCAAGGTAACTTCTAATGTCCAAAAAAGCATCACAGATTATAATCACTTTAAAATTACGGTGTACTTTGAAATACAAATCTCCAAGATATAGCATGTTACTGGTAACTATGCTCAACTATTTTCAAATTATTACATGGGGATTACAAGTCTTGAGCAATTATTCAAGTCACATAATTAAATGGTAAACTTTAAATCAATATCATGGAAATTGTCTAAATGCTTCATTGCAATAATCTACGCTATAATTAGTACAAAATAAAATAATATGGCAGGATTATTTATTGCCCATGACACATAATTTCTGAAGAATCAATTTTTAATTATAAGCCCAAGTCCCTCAATGAAGAATTTAATGTATTATCTACATTTTTTCTTATAAATAGAATATATCTGATATTTCTATACCACTCTATCTCCTTTTTATTTCACTTGGCCTGAAAACCCTAAGGAAGACACTAAAGGATTTGTTTTCCCTACAAAATTCTAAGAAACTAAAAATCTAGTACCTACTAGCCATATGATTGAAGTAAATAATTCAAAAGCTGCCAGAACATCTGCTTAAAGGGAAAGAAAATTCACCGTTCTTTTACCTTAATTTCATCACACTGGAAAAGATGAAGATCTGGCTTATTCTGAGTTGGCTCTTTGCACACCAGGGCAAGAATTGAATCATAGTTACAGGAATGCATCACAGCTTGGCAGTGCTGGATTGTGTTAAAAGGAAAATTCTCCAGTTCATTCTATAAAGTAAAAATATAACTTGCCTTATTTTTTATTGTCTACATAAAATCTATTTCACAAAGAACTCTAGGCATCGCATAAATTATTTTTAAGTGCATAAATCATATTAACAATGAATATTAGTAAACACTTGTAGATATGAGGATGAGTAGGTACAAGGTGGCAGCAAAGAAACAAGGCTGGGCTGGATGGTGGGTGGGAGAAAAAGCAATGAAAATGGAAACATTTAGCAGAGGAATGTAGTTATGTTCTTAATAAGCAGAATATTAAATTTAGCATTACTGATTGTCTCAGATTACAGGGTAGAGGGGATGCCTTTAACAGCAAAAAAAAAAAAAAGGTAAACTGAGGGCTCTTTCCAAAATTATTCACCATTTCACATCACATTCTTTTCCCTCTGGCTAAGTAAAGTCAGATTTTTGTCTTTACTTGAGCACCGTCTAGTCATATATACAAATACACATACATATAAACATACACATGTACAAATGTTAGGCTAAGAATAATATATCATTTGTACATTTTTTATTTCAGTGAAATCTCTCAAATGCAAAAACTCACTATCTAGCTGGAATCCCGACAAAACGTAAAATAACAGCATCAAAAGTATCTCACTAAGAAATATGTTCTTCAAAATGGTTAAGGCATTTGGTGGTATAAAAGTGAATAGTCTTTAACCTATAAAGGATCATGAAAATAAAATACCAATAGACTAAATAATTAAAGCAAATGAACTTTCTTCTCACAATCAAAATTCTGTATTTAATGAGATATTTAAGGTGCTTATCCTTACACTAATGGCTTCACACAAGTCGTGAGTGGTTTCATGATGTAACTGATGGGAGAAATCATGATTTTTAAGAAGAGTAACTAAAATATAATATCCTTGATAACTGGAACATAAAAAGCAACAACTTTTATATGGACAAAACATATACATATACACCACATGATACATTTATTCTAAATCCTAATTCCTTAGGATTCCACAAAGGTGAAATAAAAATGCAGGTTCTATTAAAATAAAATGTAATTTCTAAGCCACACTAGAGAGAGAATAAATTTTCTTTCTTTCCTAACATAAATTAAATAATATCTCTTCTCTACAATTATGTGAAACCACGAGGATCAGAGAAGCATTCAGTTGCTCTGTACAGTAAACAATGGATGAGATGAAAGAAAGGGCAAATTTTATCCCAACTCCTATCAGAATACAATGTAGTCATTTTCTTTATCTTAGGAGCTCAAATGCTTATTAAAATGACAAGGCTCAAAAGAGCTCTCTTAAGAGTCCCAGCATCTTACCTACCAGTTCTTGTGTGAAAGAAAGGTGCCTCCTGTAGAGCTGGTGAAAAGTTAATACACACATAATCCTTTCATTCCAGCTCACTCATTTACTGGGATATAGCTCGGCCCAGAGTGTAATCAACATCATAAAGTATAATGCCCCACTAGGGCCTTATTTTAGCACTACATATTTTTTCCTCACTTCTTCCATCTTGTCATTTGTGGTTTAAAAAAACTGTATGCCTCTACGTCTAGTTTAAAAAACTGATTTTGCATGTATAATGTATATACAGTATTTTTTCAAAATCACTGACAAAGCTATTTTATTTGATCAAACTTTGACCCATATTCAAATAATCTGACCTAACTTTAAGTATAAATATTTGTGAAACTTTCTTAAAAAATAAAATAGTATAAATTTTACAAACTTACCTTTGATTCTAAATCAATCAGGCTCACGGCTCTGTCATCCACTTGAAGAAGCATGTCTTGAGTCCACACTTTGCCTTTGGCATCAAGCAATTTCAGCTTCCTTATTCCATCATCAATAGTTATCATAGCATCTTTCCGATCCAGAACAAAGGTAGTCAAGTGCTTATGATTGGCAAAAAGAAAAAATATTTGTAACATACACAGTGTCTTAGTACATATTTTCCAAAAGAGAACAAAGCTAACCTAATTGAAGTCAGCTAGCAATGAGGTGAGGGACAAACAGAGTTCTCTAGAACTTCATGTTATTTTACTAAGATAATAAAGTCAGTAGGTTTTGCTGAACAGAGGAAATGATACTTTGAATTATAAAAAGCTAAATCTATTTAATATTGTGCCATGTTAAACTACATAAACATATCATACAAATTCTAAACATCTTAAATGACGGTCTCTTAAAATCAACCTCCACCCATTTTATTGCATTGTGGTTATTTGAATGGTGATCAACAGCAGCTAATCTACGTGGCAGCTTGAAAACTATACACTGATAACTGAGAGTAGCAACAGCAACTCTAGTCTGTAACAGCTGTTAAACTTCACTCTACTAAAATCACTTAATCAAGCAATCTTGATATAGGCAGAAAACTGAAAATAAGAATAATTAAATATTACTTTCCCTGTCATACACTGTCAGTGGAATTATAAATTGTTACAGCCACTACATGAAACAGTATGGAGGTTCCTCCAAAAATTAAGACTACAACTACCATAAGATCTAGCGATTCCGCTTCTGGGTATGTATATGAAGATCTGAAAAGATAATTCGAAAAGATATATGCATCCCTATGTTCACTGGAGCACTATTTATAATAGCCAAGATGTGAAAATAACCTGTGTCCATCGACAGATGAATAAATTATATATATAATTACATATATATACACACACACAATCGAATAACTACTCTGCTGTTAAAAAAGATGAAATATTGCCATTTTCAATGACATAGAAGAAAGACTTTGAGAGTATTATGCTAAGTAAAATAAGTCAGATAGAAAGGGACAAAAACAATATGATTTCATTCATATGTGGAATATAAACCAAAAAAAAACCCACTAACAAACAAAATAAAAACAAAGTCATAGATACAGATAATAGATTAGTTGTTACCAAAGGGTAGCACGGTGTGGGGAGGATGAAATGAGTTAAGTGGGTCAAATTTTTCAAATGAGAAATGGAAACTAGACTTCTGAAAGTGAGTATGACATAGTATATATAGATGTTGAATTACAATGTTGTACACCTGAAACTTACGTAATGTTATTAGCCAATATTATCTCGAAAAATAAATAAAAATCACTTTCCTACTGAAATATTTTATATTATAAGCAAAGGACACCTAGACTCCAATTAAGAGCAAATATCTTAAAATATAACAACAGAGGATAAAATAAAAACAAAACAAAACACTGTTTAACTAGAACAAATAATGACTTTAGATAAAACTAAAATTAAAACTAAACAACTCACTGAAACAGAAGCTTAATTCCAAGAAAATTCTACAATATAAAATAGAAGCTTTTGTACTGTTTTTAACAGAAATAAGGCTGTCAAGGATGAGTAGTTATTTTATTTTATTCTCTATGAAAATAGACCCCAGATTAAAAAAAATACTATTTTAATATTTAACATGTAAGTTTCACAAGAATCTAAAAGAAAATAGTCAACACAATTTAGAATACATCATAGGAATAAAATTAAACATAATTCTTGTTTTACTACCAATTTTTATGTCCCTCAAGGTTCTTTCTAAATTTTAGCAAACATCAAAGCATCTTACTTCAACATGGTAATGGGTTGTATTTGATACACTGCTGATACTGTCACGTGCATAATTCTTCCTTTGTTCTGAAAGAGAAGTTTAAAAAGTCATTATTAACCCACTAATAGTCTGAAGTTCACATATCAGTGTCACGTTGCCATCTCTAAAACTAGTCTATCTCACATTTAAATACAGTAGTTGACAAGTCGCCATTGTGTTGTGTTTCTGAAAACACTCATTATTCAGATAAATTGAAAAAGCCACCAGACAGCTTAAGTGAAATGCAAGAACAATTTGATCCAATATAAATTTTCACATTGCCAAAATTTAACAAGATTATTAATGTTCTAAGAAAAAAAATCACTATTTTGTCTAAAGGCTTTATTCATCAAGGACCTACTATTTAGCAAAAAGATAAAAACTAGCTTGTAAATTTCATCTTTTAGAATACTAAGAACAAAAGAGAATTATAAATACTGTCATAGATACTGTATTATATGAGTTAGACTACATTATTAAAATAATAGGCACTGCAAGAAACTTTTACAACATCCAAACTATGGAGAGTGTTAGAGGAGATTCAAAACATGATTCCATCATACTGACTGTCGTTAAACCAATCATTTTCACACATCTACAAAACACACAAATGTGATACTCAGAATTATAGATATAAGCTGCTAGAACAAATAAAGTGAGGTAGAAAGTTACTGCACCAAACTATTTTAAAAGCAAAAATAAACCTTTAGTTTTCTTTTGTAAAATGCTGCAAAACCAAAATAAAATATAAAATATGTAGAGGCAATATTTTGCATTTGTTATTTTCTAATCAAGCAAGTTGCTTATCTGTAAATTCAGAGTTGCCCTATTTCTTCTAAAGTAGAATGCTATGATAAAACAAACAAACCGATTTTTGATTCTGGCTTTGACTCTTTCACTAAATAGGAGACTAAATTTGGGCAAGACACTTAACTCTGGGCCTCAACACCCTTATTGTAAATAAAAGGGTTAAATAAGATCAAACCTCAAGACTCCTACACTACTAAAATTCACACACTCACACACGCACACACACACGCACACGCATGCATGCACTCTCCCTAGCTTTCCTAATAACCATTTTGTCCAAATATTTTGTCCAAATATAAACATATTTCATTCAGTTAACATAGAAACTTATAGATCTTCCTACAAGAGCAAAAGTTAAAAGTTCTGCTGAACATAAAAGCAAAGCAAGTACAAATTTAAAAGCACATACACAGACTCAGAATGATAATGTACAGAATTTTTTAAGAACTTGGATAAAAAATGTTTCCCAATGTATATAAAATTATCTTTTCATTTTTATTTACCCTAAAACTTAGATGAAAATATCCATATGCCTTATATTACATCACTCTGAAATTATTCCAATATATTCTATTTTTTGCTTTTGCAGCATTAAAGTTACTTAATAAAAACACACACACTACAAAATTCAATATCTGCTACCTTTCTTTTTTTGTTTGGATGATGACCTGAAGAAGTATAATCCATCTGGTCCTACCAAAATAATGTGATCAAAAAGAAAGATCTGGTTTCATCTTAAATTTTCTGTTCCAATATGGTAAAACATAAACCTTTACTTACATGACTATATTCTACATACTTAAAGAAGTGAACAAGTTTATTTTTTTCTGATTATTAGATAAGGATTAATCAATGTGAAATATTAAAAAAGTGGATAATGTTGAGGAAACCATTATAACTTCTGAAAAACAGTGTACAAATCAGGGATATATCTGACAAAACTACTTTTAGAAATAATCACTATTTCAGAATCACCAGTTTGTCATCTTCTAGGACAACTCTCTACAGCAGGCTCAGAACATGAGAGTAGTTCTGTTTCCTTTGGTCTGAATTTAGGACAGCAAAAGAAATGGCAATGGTTGCCTTGGTATCCAGTTATAATATGGAAACCTAGGATATGCAAATGCTTGACTCTTTCAGATAAATGATAGGCAAATGCAGGTAAAGGTCAAAAATGTATGTTTTGTTATTAAATATTCTCATTATGAAGTAGTAAGAATTTGTTCCCTCAAGTTTCCTAATGCATAGAGTTTCACAATCCCAGAGAAACATACTTTATGGAAACAGGAAACACTATGTGATAGTATTTGTAAATAGCATGATGGTAACTAACCACAGATTGTCTAGAAGATATGATGACATTTCTAATATTCCAAATTAAGAATCCATTTTAGCAATTCATAAACTACTTTCTTATGTTACAGAGTAAATAAGATGTGTTATGAAAAAATACCTTTTAAAAATGCAGAAACCCCATAAACAGATTTATAAATAATGAGTAGTTCCAGTGATTCAAGTCAATGAATAAATGAAGGTTAATATTAACATTTTAATAGGAAATTTTGAAAGAAGGCTTCTAAAAGGAAATTATAGTACATTTATTTTTATATGAGAATCATATGTATTCTCAAGTACAGTTGTAAATAGTAATAATGCTCCTAAGCTGAAAATTTCACCAACAGCCTTAAAACAGTGTGAAAAGCCTAAATAAAGTCTTGATGATATTCAAGATAAAGCCTCTAATGACATTCATCACATCCTCTAACAATGATTCTCAATTTTGGCTGCACATTAGAATAAACTAAAAAATACTGCCAAGGTTCCACCCCCTAGCAATTCTAATGCAACTGGTCTAGGGCGGAAACTGGGCACCGGGATTTGTAAAAGCTCCCGGGCAATTCTTACGAGAAGCCGAGGCTGAAAACCATTGCTCAAGAATCTGTGCAAATAATAACTCATCTATTTCGTCTTATGTCTTTAATTTGAAGTTTTCTCTCCAAATTTATAGTGTAAATCATAGTCAAGTAGTGTGTTAAATAATAACTGAATAAATATGGTAATTGAGTTTTGGGTTTCTAGTATCATGAGCTGTTCAACTCCCAGTATAAGAGCAAGTCTCAATCTCTGTCTTTCTCTCTTTCCTTCTGAATCAATTAGAACTAGGAACAAACTTTACTTGATTGTAGTGCCATTGGTTGTGTTTTACTATTTTTCCTAATAGCTTTTATCAAATGGACTAGAATATACGAACCCAAAGAAACAGATTTAGGTAAATTCAGTAACCAAAAATAAAAATTCTTTATATGTCATTTTAACATTATTGAGTCAATATGCTGCTACAAAAAATGATATTCAACTTCTATATCAGGAATATTAAATTTAGTTTTCAATGGACTTTGAGTGATTATGATATATCAAGGTAGGTTTATCAATTGTAACAAATGTACCACTCTGGTGGGGGATGCTGACAGTGGAGGAGGCTATTTATATGCAAGGAGGTATGTGTAAAACCTTTATACCTTCCCATTAATTTTTCAGTGAATCTAAAATTGCTCTAAAAAATAAAGTATTAATTTAAAAAATTGGGCTTTATTTAACTTTTCAATTAGTACAATGGTAACTATAACAATATGCAGGTCTCAGTATTTAAACTTAATTCTCTTTTGCCTGTATTGCTGTTTATGCATAAAATAGCAAAATCTGGAAGAGCCAGTATTCAGAAAATTTTCATTTTCTCTTTCTCTGAAAAAGGAAAGTGTTGCTTAGAAAATAAGAATTTGGCAATTCAAAAGAAAAGAATATAATGTAAAAGCATATGGGCTACAGCTCATATTTACATTAAAAACCTTTCAACTACCAGTAAAAGAGAATTCCTTTCCCACTATCCTAGTGTATCATTTCCATTAAGGAAAGATGCTTAATGGGAATCGATGAGGAGTACTAATAAATACAAGCTCCTATTGTCAAGGCAACTACAATCACAGTTTGAAAAATAAGTATCTGATCCAAAATACTGTTGTTAAAAACAAACAAGGTTAATTTTACAAAATTACATTATTTAGGAATTAATTTTACTTGTCAGTTCAACAAGTTGTTAAAATACCTTATCCCAAAAGGAAAAAAGCTTTAAATTTTTCAGATAAGTTGGGAAAATTGCCAAATTATCCTTCTGAGTTGCATGCTCTGGCAGGCTCTATGAAGCTGAATTCTGACTCTACTGGTTGCCTGACTTCTTGGGCTGCTTACTTCTTAAGAATTAAAAAAAAAAAAAAATTTGTTTACAAAATATATTTAAATGTTTTCTCCATGTAAAGTAAAATGTATATTGTATAATAATAAGGATGACAGAGAAAGAGAAATGGGTTTTAACTCTTAAGGGCCACTTAAATGTGTAAGAGATTGCTTGGGCTTCGATTATGACAATTAAACAGACCAGCTCTAAACTAAGATCAGGAGATATACAGGAGTGAAAAGAGAAAGAAAGGTACAAAAAGAAAAATACGTCAGATGGCTATCTGTTAAAAGTGGTATATTCAGGAGTATTGCTTTGAGAAAGGTGAGCCAAACACTGTTCAAAAATATGGTAAAGTTTATAGTCAAGTCAATTATACAGAAATTAACTGTGTAGTTTATAGGTTGCGTATTCTCAATTCTTACTAGTACCTCCCTGAGAAGAAAAAAGCAGGAAAAACACAAATATATTTTCCTACTTGCTAATGTCACAAAAAAGTTCATATTTAAGGCTAAATTAGTCTTGAGAGGGTTTCTATCATAGTTATGTTATTACTTTGCCTCCCAACAATACAAATCTCAAAGTTACTATAAATGTTGGTTATAAGAAGAAAGTATTATTAATTGGTAATTCTGTGAAACTTGAGTTTTTCTTGGCTATGACTTTAAACGGCTGATTATTCATGAGAAATGGTCATATTCCAAATTTAGTAATATCTAAATTAAACGGAAGTTACTTACTAGGAAGTTCAGCTATTCAGAACACAGCAAAGAATTCATACTTAAATAAGTCCTCTGAGGGGCAGACAGACATGTCACAATGTCTAGACACTAAAATTTGCACATTAATGTGTAGGTTCTAATGAGAAAGACTCTCAATTCCTCACTCGGAATCTATTTGCTAACAAGATTTTCTATCTAGATTCTCAGCAGATGCATATCAGAAGCAATGCTAGAAGTAGGCATGTTTACAACAGGGAAAAGTGACAGGCTTGGGACTCAGCCTCATGAAAAAAGCAGCCCCAAATATTCAAAAGGGAAGAGATTCTGAATTTGGAGAAAAGGTAAGGAATACAGCCTTTGAGCACATCCCACCCAGTACACAAGTTAGCGTGCATACCTATGACCCTGTGAGTCACTGACAAGAGATTGCAGGTTTCACGCCCTGATAAGAAGGAATGTTTAATACATTTTACAAGTATTTATGTTAAAAAACAATGTAAAGTTTTCATGATTAAAGACTTTGACCAACAGGCTAACCAGAAAAAAATATAAAATGTTTAATCCCTGAATAACAGTAGCCAAATGACACTTTATTGTCATAAGTGGAGAAGAAAGAAATTAATATTTATTTTCCTAAGCAAATGTCATATTGTCAGGGACTTTAGTGATGTAGAGCCACTTTGAAATTTTTTGTATAATAATGAAGAAATGGCAAAATAGGGTAACTATAACTGTAGCATATTTTAACTGTTTTCTTTGAATAAATTAAATTAATACACATCCAAAAGAAGCGATTTTATTGTCATAATTGTGTTATTCAATACACAGTTATAGATTTATAAAAAATTGTGGAAAAATAAACCTATAAAAATATAGGTTTATAAAAAATAATCAGCTGTTTAAAAGTATCACTGTGATTAGTAACATCATTTGCATGAAACATCAAAATATTAAATTTGAGGGCCTCCATTAATCTGAACACCCACAACTAAAAGCAACTCTCCTATATCCATCCCCACTGCCATGTTAGGCTTATTAACTTCAATTTTCTCATATAAACTTACCAAAACATTATTATCAATTTCTGTTTTATAGGTGAGGAAACCGGGGCCAATAGGTTAAATCATTTGCTCACAATGGCAGCCCCTTGGTAGAGTGCCATGAGCCAACTACAGATCTCTTTGGCCTCCAAAACCCACGCTGCCTCTCTGAGCTCATTACTAACATTATGGTGCCAGATCTGAAAAGTGTTCTTACGAACAAGACAAGCTGCATGAAATTCTTGATACAGTGTCTAGCCTCTGGTCAGTGTGCAAAAAACAGTGGTCATTATTGTTCACACACTAAATAGGATACTCATACACCAAAGAAGTTAATATACCACCCGTGAAGGCAATTCTTGAAAATTTTATTCAACTAGTTTACTAATTATGAAAAGAGAAATTTTAAAGAAATTTTAAAGGAAAGAGAAATTTTAAAGATTTGTAACTACATTACAAATCGCTCCTTCACAAACTTTCCAGTTATAAAAAGAAAATGAAAACTTTTTAATGCAAATCAGGAGGCGAAATACTCCTAATGTTAAGTAAATGTAGTTAAACGTCAAAAAGAATTTGTTTGCTGGAAAGATTTGTTCAAACCACGCAGCTATTTCTGCATTGCCATCACATATCTATCCATTCACTCAACAGGCACTTACTGAGAGCCTGTTAGAAGGCATGTACGTGCTCCTGCGCAATTGTGCACAGTGTGTTAGGAGCTCCTGGCAGCTTTAGCTACAAGGAGAAAGAAACATTATCTGCAACTTCAAGGAACTTAAAACTCTCTTACTTCTAGGTGCAATACATTGCTAAGTCTTCTTTCTTCCTTTTAAATGCCTCTTGGTTTTGCCTCTTTTTATCCCTCTCTTTATATCCTGTTTTACCTATACATTGTTCATTTTTATAACAAGACAAAATTGTCATATTTTCTTACAAGCAAGATTTTTTAAATTATGTGACATTGACAAATCACCTCACCTTAAAAAGGGGCCTCAGCTTGCTTTATATGTAAAAAGAGGGAAATAAAAACTTACTGCTTAAAAGCTAAAGATTATATTTTCAAGCTCTGGATCTATGATTTTATGAAGTTGCTGCTAACACAACATAAACATTAAAATTTGTAGATAAGGCCTACCTTTTTTTCTTTTTTTGTCCCTTATTCCTTTTTTAGCTCTCTGGAAACGGACTTTTGGGACTGTGGTATTTGTGAGAGAATTAATATTCTTTCTCCTTAACAAAAGTCTTAGGACTACTATCCATCCATATGCACCAAATCTACCTTCAATACGGCTACTAGAGAGACCCAAGATGAATATGTCCCATTACTCCACTGATTAAAACACTTCAATGGCTGGTCATTCTCTGTAACCAATGTATGATTCACTGATAGGATTCATTCATATGATTCTTCCTAATATGAGCCATGTTTATTTTTCCAATCTTACTTCCCAAAGCACCACCTTGTACCCTCCAGTTAACATCAAACCATTTGCAGTTGATTAATTCATTATATTCATTCTACAAGTATTTACTGAGTATATATTAGTCACTTTGCTAAGCTTAGGTAATCCTGAAATAAACAAGATAAATATGGCCCACTTTCAAAGAACTTAGAGTCTAGGTTTAAAAGGGTTTATGCTGCTGTTTATAGCATCCTACTGCTCCCCAAATGTCTGGAGACTAAACTTTCAGAGTTCATTTCAAGGCTCAACTCTTCTGTGAAATCCTACCTGACTACCTCCCCCACCCACAGAGAAGAACGGACCAACCCACTGCACCTTATACACACTGCCGCCCAAGCTTATTTAGCTCTTTATTATGACAATGTATTTACTAGTCTGCCTCACCAAAATGGTGCATAAGCAATGACCATTTCTTATTCATCTTTGAAATGAATGAAAGAACATGTAGAGAGACTATGAAGATCAAGGCCTAGCACACAGAAGCATTTAATAAATATTTGTCTAGAAATGAGAGATCGAAGGAATTATTTTTATAAAAAAGAAAAAAATTTCCTTTTTCAGTTTCTTCAAATCATTCTCTAGATTGCGAGTGCCTTAAAGTCAGGAGCCATATGTTACTGGTCCCGTTTTGAGTACATCTTAATCATAAAATAAGTATTTGTAGATCTACAATTCATAACGAGTAAGCCATAGTAAGGATGTCACAATATAACGCTCAAGAAAAGTGAAATCAACGTGAATCAGATTAGCAAAGCCAGAGGAAAAATGTATCCATGTGTGGTACAAAATCTATTTTATCAATGTATAATTTGAGTCTTAAAGCATGGTCACAGAATATGTAGGTAGAAAAAGAATCATGAAACCTTAGAATTGTTCTTTCTTACCATTGCCAAGGTGTTGTAGATCTAAATAATGTAAAAAAAATAAAAATTTAAAATTAAAAAAGAATCTCAAATTTAGAAAATGCTATAGGTTCCCATAATAGATAATAAAATAACGATAACGTCAATAATAATAATAGCAATTAACCAGGCACTATTCTAAGCATTTTACATGTAAAATGTAACTCATTTAATTCTTGTATCAACCCTATAAGATAGGTTCATTATACAAATAAGCAAAAATGAGGTGCAGACAGGCAAAGTAATTTGCCCAAGATCACTCTGCTAATAAATAGTAGAACTGGATTTGAACCCAGGAAGTCTGGTTACAGAGTCTTTGCTTTTAACCACAATCATATTTTGATTTTTTATTGTTGTATGATATCAAAAAGCCATAAAAACCTTGTAAAAACAAATGCCTTCCTAAAAATATGTGGTATATTTCATGAATCCTCATCTTCTTTTTAGTAATCACTTCTATCTTATAGTTGAAGTTTAAAAAGCATTATTTATGATGTGAGACAATCTAAAGAAAACAATGGAAGTTATAGAAGGATTGGGAGAAAGTCTGCTTGTTTTGCAGTGCATAAATAAATCGTATGAGTGCTACTGGTCATTCTGTAACAGAACCCAAAAAGTTCATAAGCTATGAGGAAAATATTCTGTCGACTGCCATTTCACAGTCAACTGGATGAGTCATGAAAACCAACAAGCATATCACAAGTACTTAGGTAGAAAAACCCACCTAAGGCATTGGTGCCATGCAAAAGAATCCTTAGAAATCACGGAAATATATTTCATCTGTAGTAGTGCAAAAGAATCCTTAGAAATCACGGAAATATATTTCATCTGCCAGCAAGCAGAGGTCATAGCTTTGGTAGCTTTTGTAAAAATTCTTTTTAAAATAATTCTTAACCTATCATTACTTCATTACAAAGAATACAAAGCAAGGTGTGGGTTCAAACTATAACAATGAAAACATAATTTGTAAAAAAAAAGATAGCTAAAAATAGAATTATATCTCCATCAAATAAATAAACATACCATAAAGGGCCTTTGCACTTGGCTTTGAACTGTGTTCTCGGTCCATCTGGGAAAAGGTGGATGATGTTCCGTAGCCACTGTAATAAAAAATAGTCATTGTGTTGGTTAAAGTGTAAAGTAAGCAATAAAAATTCAAAACTGACAATAAAAATTCCAATGCACCGTACTCACCATGTGCTTTAAACAGCAAAACTGACTTTATATTAACTAGATTTGCCAAAGTGAGCCAGATCGTGTTCTGGTGGTTGGCCAAGAAACAGAACATAAACCACACTACCTGAACGAGGACTCAGGTTGGTACAAATTGCAGCCTCCTCTCAAATGCTAAGTTAGAACTGTACTCAAGAAGATGCACCAAGATTGAAACTATCTTAGAACACTTTAAGTTTGCCATATAGAATTGAGTGTGGACAGTGTTCTGGTTATAAAAAGTTCTCTATGATTCAAGCTATAATGGAATATATGCTACTTTCACAAGTACTTAAATACAATTAACCAAAATAACACTTTATCATTAAATTTGATCAGCTTTAACTTATATCTAGCCTCTTGTTACTAATACATTATGTGAGGTAATAACATGTTTGAATTTCTCAAAATTTTTTGTTTCTTCAGTAAACATTTATTAAGCCCTAAAACCTAGAAGAATAGTAGTATGATGGGGGAGGGGTAGGAAAACAGGGTATTGCTAATAAAACAAGTAAAATAGTTACAATAGAATATGACATCGAGGTAAAACTAATAACTATAACATCTAGGATCAAAGAAGAGCTAACTTTTTATCAAGATGTCCCAGAACTTAGAGCCAAGATGATATTTGAGCAGAGTTTAAACAGATGAAAGAAGCTCTTCAGACAAGTGGAGAATTAAGTAAGGAAAAGGCATGTGGAACTGCCTCAAGAACTAGCCTGGTGTGTGAGGGAAAACGTGATGTGCCTAGAACAGATAAATGGTTTGAGAAGTAGAGAAGGCAAATAGAAGGCTTAAGAATTAGTTTTTTATTCTCTAGATGTAGTAAATATGTTTATACAAGGAAATGACATTATCCAAAATTTTTTTAAAGATGATAATCCAGAAATTAATGGCACGGTAACCAGATAGAAAGGTGCTATAAAAATTCAGGTAGGAGGTACAGACCATAAATAGGGCTAGAACAGAAAGAGTAGAAGTAAGGGATAGAAACAAGAGTTCTTCAATAGAAGAAATGTTATAAATGGATATTTGTTGTAAGAAAAGGAAAAAAAGAATCAAAGGTGCAGCCAAACTTTCTGACTTGAATAACTGATGACCAAGGTAAAGATGGCGCCTGACATACTCCTGTCACTGGGTATCTCTTACTGACCAACAATAAAGAGATTTGCAATAATCTTTGTAAAAAGAAAAGGGGAAGTATAACTCTTCACCATGTGAATAGCCTGGTTCTGAGTAATGATAAGCCAACTATACACCACAATGGCTAATATAAAGTAATAATATTAACCACAATATGCAAGGCAATGGCCACTTAAAATGCTGATTTTAAGTTACACCAGGAACCATAGAGATTGTTTGGTTTGTGTGCTTGACCTTTTTGTTTGTTTGTTTTATACAATAGTAAACATCTTGATAGACTGAAGTAGATGACACTTAACTCTCCTCAAATGCCAATATTTATAAAGAACAATAATAGAAAGCTCCAGAGAAACTGTGAGCTCTGAAGTAGAGTATATACTCAACTATGGAAAGCAGCAATAACTTAAAATGCCAGAACGAAACAACTTCTATGAAGTCACTATCACTGGAGTTGCTATTACACTTAACCATCTTTTTCTTACCAGACAGTAAATTTTTCATGATAACATGTCAATGTTACAAAGAAATTAAATATTAATGATGAACAAACTATGTAAAGAAATAAAACTAATATCTTCGTTACCAATTAAAACCACCAAATCAAATCCAAAAACAAAACAACAAACTAAATATAAACCTTCCAACTTACTTCATTTGAGATGGATACATTCCAAAACCACTGGGATGATTAGAAATATGACCATTCATCGTGACTTTCACCCATATGTTCTAAAAAATGAAAGGTACAAAAATTGAAGGCAATAAAAAGGTCGAGACACCTCAATTTTAAAGTCATTCATTCAACAAATATGTATCACTGCCAGGATGATGCTAGAAATACAAAGATAAAGCTCATTACCCTCGAAGAGCTCAGGCATGAGAAGTACAGATGGACATATAAAGATCCAACTGACATTTAACATTAAAATACTAAAATTGTTAGCAAATTTATACGAGTGAAAAAAATCTAAAATACAGTTCTGAATCCTCTAAGTATATAGGCATAATTCTATATTCAGCCCAAACTTAGAATCGAATTGTCATTTTTATAAAATGGTACTTTATCATTTCATTATAAATGTAATATAGATTAATTCAATTTAAAAACTTGAGAAATATAGAAAAGTATAAAATACATAAAAGTACAAATGGATGGATCTTGAAATAATCATACTAAGCAAAATAAGCCAGACAGAAAAAGTTGAAAATCACATAATATCACTTATATGTGGGATATAAACCTAAAAGCAACAAAGGAACAGGACAAACAGAGACTCATGGACATGGACAATGGACTAGTGGTTACCAGAGGG
>NW_011888997.1:3381571-3395440 GCF_000151845.1 Pteropus vampyrus | reverse complement strand
TCACTATCAGACACTCTCAACGCTATAAATAATTTTTCAAAGTACTTACCACAGTTATAATTTTTCATTTGTTTAAATTAATTACTGGCTCTTCACTAGATTATAAACTCCATAAAGATATAGACTTGTTTGACAACTGCTGTTTCTCAAGCAGTAAGAATAGAACCAGGCAGAGAACAGGTGTTCATTAACCATTTATTCAAAGAAAGAAGGAAGGTAAGTCCATGTTCCAATCTTCAAAGAGCTTACTGTATTCTTCAGGAGACAAATTAACCCAGATGAAACACATAGTAAATAAGTTTCAATGCATGTGGCTCCATTTGAAACCCACTAGAGGTTCAGAAAAAGCCCTGTCAACTGCCATAATTTTTGCAAGGGCTGGAACTTGACCTTGATCTTTAAAAATGGTTCGGATTTATAAAAAACTTATAAACACTCAGGTTTAATTCAAGCTTTCTCTATAGTCTTATCCATATTTATTTGCAGCTTAGAAGCAAACTTCTAAATTAAGAAACAAAGAAATATTGACCTTTACCCAAAGTAAGTATTACACTTACAAAATTACATTACATTTATATGAAATTCATGTACTATTTTTATTGTTGTTATTGTTTGTATTTCTTCTTCAATTTATACTTCGATACAGTAGTATACAAGCAAATCAATTCTGGGAGAAAAAAATGAAACTCTGAATCTCAGTGCTTTCCATGGTATTAATATTCCCACCATGGCCCATTTTAAGCTGTCAATGGTTTAATAACAGCATACAAAATTCCTAAATATTTCACATTGGCTCTCATAAGCCTACAGAATTCAGATAAAGCACATTAGAATTTTGGGCAGGACAGAGGACTGGAAAACATTATGAATCTAGAGCTAATGGTTAAGACATAGGCATTCACAGCTAGAAATCTGGAACTCTAATACTAGTTCTGGCACGAACAAGCCTGCATAAGTCAATTAAACCGCTGTCTCAATTTTCTCATCAGCAAAATAGGGATAATTCTTGGTCTTCCTAGCTAACAGGGCTAGTGAAAGATCAAAGAGACAGATGTATAAGATTCTTTCAAAGTTTTAAAAGAGAAGAAGAAGAAAAAAAAGAAGTACTCTCAAAACAAGCTGGTTCACTCAGAATTAAATCCTCAGGGTTTGTACTGATTTTGATAGGGTTTGTACTGATTTTGATTTGGTTTGCATTTTTAAAACCACAGTGACTGGTTTTAAAGAAAAGTGATAGCCATAGCATCTTATCTTTTTCATGTTTAAGTCTTCATGACAGTCAAATAAATGCATGGTTTGTGTTTTGATTTTAAAATAGTGATCTGTCAGAATAACAGAGCATTAGAAAAGGGAATAGAAAATGTTGATCTGCTAAAATGAATTTTAAATATAGAAACTCTTGTCATTTGGCAATCACAGTTTCACTTGTCACAGATGCTCATGTAGCAATCCAGAGGTTTTCAAATATTTAAATATGGCAGTTACAATGCACACCTTGCAAAGGAAACAATTACTTATGTTTGTTTGTTTTCCTTTAGGCTTTTAAAAGACATATCCAACTTATTTATACCTATATAGAGCATCAATTTCCTTATAAAAACACTTTTTATAAGTCATAGTTACTATAATTTTCTCTGAACTTCTACAGAAAATAATATTATTTGGCAATTGTGAAGATAAAAGTAAAATATTTGAGATCTAAATGAAGCACACCAAAAATGTTAAACATTAAAATTTTTAAAGTAAAGTGAACAGAATGTATAAAAATCACTGTAAGAAGAAATGAGGCTATAAGCTAAATCAAGAAGTTAAACATATGTTAGAAATTTTTAAGACCCCCAAATATGGATGGATGGATGAATGAACAAATAAATAAAATTTAGACTCCTTTTTCTTTACTCTTGCTTGCACCTGGTATCAATTTTTGAACTGATAAATGAATATGTGGTCATGATTCAATGTTAGGACATAAGCTACCCAATCTAACTAACACACAATGAGTAGCTCTCTGTATTCTGAGCTGTCCTTAAAATGACTTGTTCTCTGAGAAAATGTCATAGACTTTTTTTGTTTATTTAAGGTTTTGTTTACTTGTTTGTTTGGGTTTGATGGAGTATCTTGAAGTATGTATACTTCAATTTCAACTTAATTTAATTTATGTCTTTTGGTCTAATTTACAACCAAGATGGAGGGGGAAGCAGGGCTGATTATCATCATTACTTAAGGCTTTAACTAAAGGCCACTGAAATATAATTTTTACCAGTACTTTGTGACATTATTTACCAATGATTGTGCTTAAAACATAAAAAAAAAAAAAGAACCTTCTGAATCATCACATTGTTTCCTGCAGTGTCTTCTAGAATAACTACTTTTCAATATCTCTTACCAATATTGTTGGTAGAGATATCACCATCCATTTCTCTCTGTCATTTGGTCTAATACTTAGAAATAAAGAAATTTGTATATGAAAAAACCTGGAAAACTAATAAGAACATTAAGCTATTACAAATAGTAATAATAATGATGTTAATAATGGTGGCTAATACTTGTAAAGGTAACACAATAATTTCTAGGCCTATGGAAGCACAGTATTTTCTCAAGGCCAATAACAATGTAAGAGTAATTTTATGCCTTCAAATCAACACACTGTAATTACTTAATTATCTAGGTTCTTTTTTTTTATAATTATGAGAATACTCTTAGGTTGTTTATAAGTTAGAACATAATTTGGGAGAGTCTACATTCAAATCAGAATGTTGGTTTAACAACTTGCTGAGGAAAAATACCCATCACTAAAATTTAATAACCAACAAAAAGAAACACTTTAGCACTAATTATATTCAATATTGTGATAGATTTCATACAAAGGCCAAATACAGAGAAAAGCCATATATATCCCATTACTTCTGTTTCAGTATTTCTCACTAATTCTTGTTACTCCGATGACATCATCATCACACATACACAGCTTGGATGTTATACATTAGAAATGACTATTATCTTGATTCAAAACATTGTTAATACTGTACTGATTTGGGAAAATATGCTGATTTTTAAAAAAGAACTGCTATTTATCGACCCTTTACCCTGTACCAAATTATTGTGCTAAATGTTTTCTATCTATCTTATTTAATCTTCACATTAGTTTTTGAAGAAAGTACTATTTTTCATTCTAATTTTATAAATGAAGAACATTGAGCTAAAGAGACTAGGTGACATTTGTGTGTGATTTTGAAACTTAAAAATCATCTAGTGCATGGATGACTGAACAGTAATGTCCGATCTGCTTCTTGTATCAAATATAATCACAGGCACAGAACAAAAAGGGGAAAAGAAAACAACATTTAATGAGACCCCACTTCATATGACACTTTATAAACCTCACATCGTTCCGTCCTCAGAACAACCTTTTGAGATAGTTATTAGCTCATTTTGTCAGTGAGATGACACCCTCAAATAAGTTAAGTCATTTGCCTAAGTGGCAACACAAGAAGCTGGAATTTGAACTTGACCTGTCTGACTTACATCTAATTTTCTTTCCAGTAAGTAACAGTACCAGTTTGACCACTGAAAACTCTCCAAAAGTTTTTAATTCTTTTCACTCTGTGTGTTTCGACGATATTCTTTTTCAGTCAACATTTTTTCTTAAAATACTAAAAAATTGCTAGTAAAAATTGGAAGAGGATTTACTTTATGGAAAGGGATATTACAATAACAATAGTACCACTATTTTGTGGAATGGCCTTATTGCTTCATAAACATACTTTTCACTGAAGAATGTGAAAAAAGGTCTCAGGTCTATAAATATCACATATTAAAATATACTTTAAATTATAATACTGAAAATGCAGTATTCAGTTAGGCTGAATTTAGCTTTAAGTAATAACTTTTCATTGGCTAAACATGTAAGTATTGATTTGCATTACTTTCTTGGGTTAATTTTTTTATCATAGTTGAGACAGTTTCTAAATATAAAAGTGGATCTACTGAGTGTTCATCCCCATGTAAATAGTATGTGATACCCACAAATTTACCTGGATCATCTGCATTTCTTTTTATTATAATTAAATACATATCAAAGGGGGAGAAAGGAAATAAGTCTCCGATTTAGCTAGAATCTTCCAACAACAATAAAAATATGTTGAGAAAGGGGATGAAATTCAGAGAGAGCAGAAACGTTTGTCTTGACCTCTCTCGATTATCAGACCCCCTATACCACTGAACATAGGGGATGGCGGTGGGAAGGTACGGTGGTTGGACCAGATCTTGAACTACATATCGGCAAGGTTTCCATTAAATTTCACACGATTGAAGAATTTTAACTAAAATCTTCATATATTTATTTATGTGTGCGTTTCCTTCTTAAATATACTTTGTCTATACAGGCTTGAATAAAACCTATCAAAAGATATATCTTTCTAATTGTATTATTTCCATGATTAACAGTAGACTTACAGATAGCCTTCTATAATGACTCCTACAATAAAATGACTTTTAAAGGGGCATATAATTTATCAGTGGAAGTTTCTGATTTAAAAGCATCTTGTCATATAATTAATCAGCTAAAGTAGGTTTAGGTATCTCCTCACCCCTGCCTACCGCCACCTTAAAGAGACTGCCATTCACATAGTCACATTCAGTTGAGGTCTAATTAAAACGACAGCTAAATTCTGGGTCTTTTAATTCTTTGTAATAATTTTTAAAAATTTTTGAAACATTTTAGATTTACAAAAAAGTTGTAAAGATAATACAGAAAATTCTACCCATGCCATTTCTTTATTTTTAACATCTTATATTAGCATAGTATAGTTGTCACAATTAACAAACCAATATCAATATTCTACTAACTAAAGTCAATACTTTATTCAAAGTTCCTTAGTTTTTTTTACCTAATGTATTTTTCTTTTCCTGGATCCTATCCACAATACTACATTGCATTTAGTCTTCATGTCTCATTAGGCTACTCTAGACTGTGACCATTTCTTAGATTCTCCTTACTTTTGATGACTATGTTAGTTTCCTAGACCTGATGTACCAAATGATCACAAACTAGGTGGCTTAAAACAACGAAAATTTATTCTCTCATAGTTCTAGAGGCTAGAAGTTCAAAATCAAAGTGTAGGCTGAGTTAAACTCTCTCTGAAGCCTGTAGGGGAAGAATGTTTTCTTGCCTCCTCTAGCATCTGATGGATGCTGGTAATCTTTGGCTTTCCTTGCCTTATGGATGCATCACTCCGATCCTGCCTCTGTTTTCATGTGGCCTCCTCTGTGTGTCTATCTGTGTCCAAATTTCCTTCTTCTTATAAAGATGCCATTAAGTATCCTTGTAAGGGTACATGGAGTGGATTAGGGTTCACTCCAATTCAGTATGACCTCAATTTAACTTAATTCATCTGCAAAGACCTTTCCAAATTAGGTCACATTCATAGGGTATGGGTGGGACTTGAATATATCTTTTTAGGGGACACAATTCAACCTGTAACAATGACCTTCACAGTTTTTTGAGGAGTACTGTATTTTGATATTCTATAGGATGTCTCTCAGTTGGGATGATTTTCTCTTAATTTAGACTGGAGTACAAGTTTTGGGGAGGAAGACTGCAGAATGTGTCATTCTCATCACATCAAGAGTACATGCAATTAGCATGGCTTACCATTGTTTATGCTAACCTTGGTCACTGACTGTGGCAGCATTTGTAAGGTTTTTCCACTATAAAGTGACTTTCCTTACCACCACTATACTGGCCTCTTTGGAAGGAAGTCATTATATGCAGCCCACACTTAAGAAATAAAGAGTTATGTTCCACCTCCTTGAGGAGAGAGTATCTGCATAAAGTATTTGGAATTCTTCTGTATGTAGACTTATATATTCTCAAACATTTATTTATTCTGTTTTTTAAATTGAACTGAAAAGATGGAAAAACAAAGAAGGGTCCAGATTTATCGAAAAGAATCTCTTGATTATTCATCCCCCATAAAACACCTATTTCAGGTGGTCCAGACAAGATCTGAGTTAAGTTTAGGTTGTGTGCTGGGTATAGCAGGGAGAGGGAGAGGGAGAGAAAAGACAGAAAAGAGAGAAAAGACAGAAATCAGGACATGAGAGAGATCCCAGACCTTAACAAAATCCTTGACTAACACTACCAAAAGATGATCAGAAGTCTAAAAAGTAAACTTTGCCTAAGAAGTTCAAATCCTCCCAGAAGCAAGATGTTGAGTACAGATTCTCTAGAATATTCACTATTGGCATTTTATCCCAGGATAAGAATAAAAGTTCAACTTTTTCTGCTAATTTAGTTCTCAATTGAACACATTTCAGGGAATGACATTTTAGAACAAGAAGTAGAAAAAAATCATCCCACTTACTCTACTTCGTCCTCACTCCTCAGTAATATTTTTTCAAATACCTACATTTTGTAAATCAGCTTTAAGGGTTAGTATTCATAGACATTATATGAACCTTGGTGAAAAGGTTCCAAAATTAAACTTTGTGTCATTGACTAGTGCAAACAAAAGCCATTGAGGAAATTAGGATTTCAGATGATATATTTTTTTATTGCTAGATATCCTTTTTTCCATAGGAGTGCCAAGTGCTAAGTACGGTTCAACACATTTTACAAAGGCTATCCTGCCTGACGTAATCCAGCTGGGCGGGAAAAGAAAAATATGTTCTAAAATTATCTTTAATGAAATCGAAACTCTTGAATTCAAATTTCGTTATGACATATTAAATGACCTCTAAAAATAGTAAATCATAAAATCTTACAGGTACAATGAGAAGAGTTCTAACCCACAGATGAGCCATAACATTTTAATATTTAACTTCCCTGTTGCCACATAACTACCTTCCTTTGTACTACCTTGAGCAAAGAATTTTAAGCAGTAAATAAAATACTGCAGGTGATTCAGTTTTCATTTTCAGTACAGTTTCCTTAAGAGGATCTCAGCGGTTTCCAACCCATAAGACACATTTTTTTATAAATAGTTACTATCTACAGAGTGGGAAATATCACCTTTAAGCAACAGTTATATTGAATTTATCCCACTTTTCTAAGTCATAAATACATCTCCCTAAGGTTGCCACAAGTAAAAAATGCTTAATTTTCAAACTCTATAGGACTTTTCTAAGGAATGCAATTCTACTTAAATGAAGGTTAAAAAAGCTTTATACTGTATTATAACACACATGCTTACATCATCCCCAAAATGGTTCTCAGATATTTTATAAAAAGATGCTACTTCTCATCCCAAACTAGCCTCTTCTTCTCTGCCATACTTCTCAAATATTGGTTATTTCAATAAGAGGACACAGAGGTACCCTATCTTATCAAAAATTAGTCATTGTTTCAATTTGTCTGTTCGATTTTAGCAAGACATGGTTTTACAGATCCAGCATAATGATGACATGGGGGCAGGAGTTTGGCTCTAACAGAATACTTTGTGTACAGAGTGTATCAAGTTCAACATGTATAACTTTATAAGGCCAAGGAAAGTTCATGACTGGGCAGGTGAGGTAAAACTCTCAACTCATTCTTAACTGCTTCTTATTCCTGTTATTCTAAACTACTTAACATTTTGTTGACAAAGTTAAAAATGCACTCCTTTCAAAATACCATTTTTAATTTATCTTCAAAAATAGATGCAGTCCTAAATGCTGCTAGAAAGTGATGCAACAAAGAATATCCAAAACAAGATAAAAATCAATTCTAGTCATTACCTACATTTGGCTGAATATAAAAATAATTCACTGTCAGTAGATACTCCTACAAGGAAAACAAGTCCCTGGCACCTCACCCAACTCACAGAAGACCTAGGAATAACAAAACCTCCCTTGAAAACCTTCCCATTTTCCCATTTTTAGGAAAAAAAGAAAAGGCACATTTCAGAAAAGAGCACATTACAGGCAATGTAGGAACAGCCTAGTATAAAGTTCAAGGGAAGCTAGATGAGGGGTGAGTCTAACCAAATCACCCTCAACGGACTGAACCAAAGAAGGCAAGATAAAAGATCTTTAGAAATGTATAGTATAGTGAGAGAGAGAGAGACATCAAAAGGATTGTTTACAGTACAATGTGGCAAGTAGAAAAACAGAATGAAAGGTGGGCACCTCACGCTGGGAGGGACTGACATTCTCCTCACAAAAGCCTCAGACTTCAGATTGCGATGCATGAGCTAAGCAAGCCAAGCAAGACAAGAGACAGCTTGGTACACTTAGGAAAACACCGGCAGTTCATTTACCGAAGAAGGACTTAAGAGGTAGAAAGTAATGAGGGATGAAGCTGGAGATAAAACAAGAATGCATGAAGTTACATTTATATCAAATTTCGTTAGGCCAAAATTCAGTGTTTTCTTACTGTATCTGTGCAATTGCTATTCACATATACTAAGATTACATTTCTTTTTTTGTATAACCTTTTGTCTTTAAAGTTAATAATCATTTGCCCTCAATCCTTAGTGTTCCTATGTACCTTTATTAATTTCATCCCTTTAATCTCCACTAGAGCGAAGTCTCCTTTCAATATATTTAAATACTATTACTTTTATCTTTCTGTAGGCATCTCTCCCTAACCCCCATACTATGTTCCTGTTAGGATCTGAACTGACTACTCTCTAGGCCTCCCGCACAGCTTCCATTATGGTATCTGAATTCAACACTGTCCTGCTCATTACTTTCATCTTTCTCCTGTCTTACAGCCTTGTTTCCTGAACCCCAAGTCTCCCTTGTTCATACCTTTAATTTTTTTTTCTTTTAATCTTAGAAGAACACACACTTCAAGAACTTCCTGAGAAAGAATATAAAAAGGGTTAATTTTTGAAGCTTTACATGACTAATAATATGTTCATTCTACCTGCATAGATGAGTGTTTGCCTTGGTTTCAAATTCTCTATTGGAAATTATATTTGCCCCCAGAATTTTAAAGTCATTGTGTCTTCAGTGTTGCTGTTGAGATGGCAGGCATTCTGCTTCTCAATTTTTTGTATAAGGGCTATTTTTTTCTTTCTACAGTTCTCGAGTTTGGGGATTTTTCCCTGATGTTCTGAGTATATTGTGTGCCCTACATGTCCCTTTTCTTATTATATCTGTTCTTATTTACTGATTGCTGTGTATTCTTTGATCTTTGAGAATACAATGATAATATTTTAAAGTTTTTTTCTCCCTTCCTTGTCTCTAGGTCTATCAATTTCCTTGTTTTCTCTGGGTTTGTTTCAGTCTCTAAATTTCTTCAAATGTCTGTATACCTAATTGCCCAAATTTTGGAGATGAGTAGAAGTGGGCTGGGGGTGTCTCAGTGTTTAGTAAGTATTTCACTTAATCCTCCACCTTTGGTCTGTGCCTTGATATCCCCACTCAAGAGTTCTCCAGTTCACATTCTCCATAGAACAAACTTTCATTCTCACTGGAATGTGGGGAGGCATCAGGAATCTAAGTTTGCTTAAAACTACTACCCAATCCTCCTGTTTTCAGCCTCACCCTGACTGTTGAGCCATTCTGAGGTTCTGAAGTGAAAATCAGGTTGTTTCTCAATGTCTCTAGTTAGCAGCTTGGGTTTCAGTTTCTCAGGACTCCTAGGTCAGTTTCGATCATCTACAAGCCTTCCAGAGTCTCATTGTCTTACTGTGTTCCTGCATTTAAAAAAATCTCTTCACTGTCGTTTTATCTGGAGAAAGTGGAATAAATACATGTGCTTATTTTGCCCATTTCTGTAATATATTTCCATTGTCTAAACATTGATGAATATTTGTTTAATGAAAAACTCAGGAGAAAACTTCAAGTCACCTCTAATATGAACTTGAGAGGTTAAGTTGAACTATGAAATATTTATACTAAAAATAAAAGCACCATAACAGCTAAAGTGAAATTAACACAAAAAATGAAGGAGAGCTACCTTACATAAAGTCAGCTGATATTTTGGTAGTGAATGCTTAACTACCTATTGTTATTATAACAACAAATGCTGTTTTCCAATCCCAGAAAAGAAACAATATTATAGTGTGTAAAAATGAGGCAACATCTCCAGTTAAATCAGGCATTATTATTAATGAAAAATGCTTTAACTGTTTTTCCTGAAATTAAATCATAGCTTTAAATGCACAACAGAGTTAGGTGCTTAAAATGAGGCAATATCCCCAACTATATCAGGCATTATTATTAATAAAAATGCCTTGTTTTTCTAAAAATTAAATCAAAACTTTAAATGTGCAACAGAGGTAGGTACCTAAATGAAACCTGAAATTCATCTCAGGTTAAAAAAAATCACTAATTTATTCATTTTAATTATTCGAAAATTTTTTTTTTGCCAAAGAGAAGCTCATTTAAACAAATATAGCTGGGAACAAATTCTTCACGAGCTACCCTAAAACAAAAATCAGAGATATCTGTGTACTAGTCTTAAAAGCCAAGTTTCCTACATAACTAGTGTAAAACTTTCTTTTCTTGAGATGTTAACATATTTACAAAGTCATAAAAATTAAAAGAAAAAGTCTAATGGGAAAATTTTTTAAAAAATAAAATCTAGTACATTTCTTATTTAAAAGACAATAAATATAAGCTTTGATTGCAGACAGAACTCCTTTGAAAAATGTCTGCCAAGTTATAATAATAGAAGTTCTCAAAAATAGCAGTAAAGTTCCTCAGAACCCTGAAATCATCCACGAACTGGGATAAATTTAGACATGTCTCTGTTCACTACTATAAAAAAAATAATGCTAATTTATTAAGCATTTAGTATGTCAGCCACTATGCCAAGAGCTTTATGTGCATTATCTTACTTAATTTTTACCACCTTATGAGGTTATAAGAGCTTATTATCCCTGCTTTAATGAGGAATTTTGGACTTATAAAAGTTATAAGTAAAAATAATTTGGCCATGATATCTATATATCATGGCTAAGATATGACCACAAGCCATGCTTTTAACTACTATTGTATACTTTCCTTTCACTAATGATAAATCCAATATTTTGAAGTTGGCTAGGGATGTCAACCCTGATGAATTAAAAGCCGAAATGACCATTGAGGATGATTATTCAAACAAGATTCATTCAATATTACTTAGCACCAGCCAATACCAGTATTAAGTCATTAATTCATTCACTCATTTGAAAAGTATTTACTATGTAACCATTAAGTGTCCATCAGAGCTCTAGATGATCACTGTCAAAAAAAAATTTGATGGTGTAAATATACTATATCGTGCTGTTCAATACAGTAGTTTGGCAGAAGTACTGAACACCTTAATGGTGGCCACTGAGGAACTGAAATTTTAATTTTATTCAATTTAAAGTAGTTTATATTTAAATATAAATAGCCACAAATGGCTAATAGCTACTATACTAGACAAGATAGCTCTAGATAAGGAGTGCACAGCTAACAAAATAGACATGGTTCCTACTTTCATGGAGTCTTACAATCCAGTGGGGGAGCCAACATGAAATAGTAATATAATAAATATAAGATTATAATTTCTATTAAATGCTTAGAGGAAAATACAGTATTTATAAGGATATAAAGTCAGAATAAATAAAATCTAGCTATGAATTTCTAAAAAGTTCTCAGAGATTCAGTCTAAAAATGTTATATCAGGATTTCCTCATTTACAATCTAAGATAACTAGGAAACCACTAAAACAAAGAATTTGTATATTTTTTCAAAGTACTTTCATCAATGTCTCAAGACTGATGCACAGAAATAGTGTCTGTTGTAAAGAAATCTATGTAAAAATTACTGAATAGAATGTTGTTTTTTTAAATCCTATTTCAGGTAACAGTCTGAATTTAAACAAAATAAAAGAAGAAGAAGAATCACAAAAAAACAACAACAATAAATCCTATAAAATGCTAACTTTAGATACTTCGAATTTAAGAACCTGGATTTGATGAGAAGTTGGGAACAACTGAGCTACTATTCTACTTGGGCAGAAATGGGATTTTTTTTTTATAGTAACACATCCACATTTGGGCCAGTGTCAATTTATAAACACCCCACATCATTTTTTTATTTTTTATTTTTGCCAAGAAATATTCCTGGACTTGAGCACCTAGAATTGAAACAGAACACAACACTCTATAGTGAAATAACAAGTCAAAAAGGGTGTTTGGATCGGCTGGGGGATAGGAAAATCACCAAAAACCTTCATGTTCCTGGATCATATTGTGTGGATTTTTATTTGGGAAATTAAGCTGGATTTATTTGGGTAAGTAAGATATTTAAGGTCAGAAGGAAGAGGAAATTTGAAGAGAGAATTATCAAAAGGGCTGGTAATACCACATTTGCATTTCTTTCATTCCCATTCCCACAGTTCCTGTATCTGAGCAACTGGGAAAATGGCCTGTAAGCTGAGATAGGGAAAACTGCAAGTAAAAGCATGATCTGATTCAATTAAAATGTGTTGCTCATAAGAACAAAATTTATTTTAATATTTCTAATATCTCCCCAAATTAATTACAGCTCTTTATTAAATAAACTCAGTATGATTCAGCTAGCATAACTGCTGTCCCCCATTTTAAGCTAACCGATTTTCTAAAATCAATGCACTAAAACTAACCTACTACTATGATTGCTAATAGTGATAGGAGGAGGAAGAAGAGGAGGAGCGGCCGTAACAGCTAACATGTAGGTAACAATATGTGCCGGGCATAATTCCCATATACATGTATTTACTTTC
Source organism: Pteropus vampyrus (assembly GCF_000151845.1). NCBI lineage: Eukaryota > Metazoa > Chordata > Mammalia > Chiroptera > Pteropodidae > Pteropus > Pteropus vampyrus. The sequence goes on along the minus strand of NW_011888997.1, from coordinate 3,382,776 downwards.
TTATAAATGCCACAATAGCCTCATGAGGTGGGAACCATTATTACCCTTACTTTACAAATGAGTTAAGCTAGATAAAGAGTTTAATAACATGCCCAATGTCAGAGACCAAATAAGTAGAAGATATGGAATAAAATCTAAACACTTTGCCAAGTAAAGAAAGTAACAGGGAGTTATCTTTTTTTAACCCCAAATCACTTGGTCACATAGCATCTAAATAGAACTAAAAGGATTTCTTTCTTTTGTTATAAATTTATTATACATGAGCATGCATCCATTTGTATAAAAAAGAACAGTTTAGGTTTACTTATAAACAGGAAAGAAAAGAAACTAGATTTTAGAAGTTTATAAAGTAAAGACAGGAAATAATCAGGACTATTAGAAATAATATCAAGCTAAAGGCAAAGATAGTACCAGAATAAAGACAATGAACCCCGGAGTTTCAAAAGGGCTTCAAATTTCTAAGAGGGAATGACATCACCTTGACTTTTGTTCAGCTGGGCCTATGTCTATTACAGATTATTTCTCTCTGAGAACATATTCCCAATTGTATAATGGCAATCAATGAAACTAGAATTGACTTTTACATGCGAACTGGGGTCATATGAATTATTATGAAAGAAATATATTAAAATGTAAAAAACAAGATTTTATGAAACTAGAGAGATATTCCATTTTATCTCTATGAAACATAATGATACATCCAGGGTACTTTTCCTTCAACTTCTGTGGGAAATAAACTCTCTCAGGAACTTTAACAAATCAACTTAAAAACATATGCTGTTTTTTCTTAAAAAATCTGGTTTATTTTTTACTGAATTTGATGGGAAAAGAAAGAGTTCACAATTTTCCTCAAGGTGCTAAACTGTCAGCATACCTTAAACTCAGCAACTTCTAATAGTTTCAATATATTACACTTCAAGAGAGAAACATGATTGTTTCTGATAATACATGTCTTCCTACAGTTGGACTTTTTTCTTAAAGTAGTTTTTAAATTCCACTCAAGGAAAAGAGCAGGCAGTGTCAACTCTACTCTCCCAAATCTCTATCTAAGTCACCCCATTCACACTGAAAAACAGACCTCTCCTTCCTCCTGACTTCCCATCTTGACCTCTCATTACCAGCCATCTTCTTTATTTTCCCCAAATGTAGTGGAAAATGAAATCCTCATCTAACTGTTTCTTCTCACCTCTCCAATTCTGTCCCAA
>NW_011888997.1:3377500-3379968 GCF_000151845.1 Pteropus vampyrus | reverse complement strand
ATATCACACAGTGAGTATACAGTAAAGCCTCAAACCCAGATAGACAATGAAAGAACCCAAAATCAGTTTCTATGGTATGTCTGTGTGTGATCCCTCATCCTCACATTAGAATTCTTACAAAAACAAACATATGCCCAGACACACACATGTATAATTACACATATGTACACATGTATAAACATTTCAAATTCCTAAAATCTGTGCCAAAATTTATCTATCTCCTTCTCAGACATTACTTTATAGATTCTAATGTGAATAATATATCAATCAATAGGAGTTGTACAAATAATACCAAACCTTTAATCTAGAAGAACAATTACTTAGATAAGTTTTGAAATATTCCACTGTCCAGATACCTTTATGTCAGCCTCGTTTGTTTTTTTAATTCTAAAACATTGGAAACATCTCACAGAACTATAAAAACACCAAAATGATACTGCCCTGGACACAGGCCTTGGGAGAGAAAAAAAAAAAAACAGAACATTTCCTTCTTCAGAATAACAAGCAATTAAACTGAATCTTGCTGTTTGTTTCCTCTTAAGTAATCTAGACTGGAAAGATTTCAAACATATGACTCTTGCAGTATTTTGCTTTCAGTAGAAAGACTATCCTTTAATACACTGAGTGAGCTAATAACTGTTCACGCGAATCTATAACTGATTCATAGAAACTAGTTTAAATATTAAATGACTGCATATTTCTAATTCCAAATATTTGAAAAAGAAATTCCTAGCTCACTAATGAGGCAGAATAAGCACTTTGAAATAAACCACTCCACTCTGACCTTGATATTATTAAGGAGCAGTATAAGAAGGGCAAATTTAACCCAGTGGGGTGAAGCTTTTCAAGCAGCAGCCTAAGGAAATATAATATTCCTAGTTAACACCACTCTGAAGGTGCTCAAGATTCAGAGATGCTCTTGAAAGCCTGGCTGCCCAGTGTGATTTTTAGGGCCAAAACAGAATCATTCTGCTTCCTAAAGTATGGCATTTACCCCAAAACATAGTAAATGAAATTCACTGGAAATTAATTCATTCTTTTCAAGTAAGCATTTTCATCCCTAGCACCACTTTAAAATAATTTGTAATTAACACTTAAGAATGAATCATTGGATACTTTCTCCTAGGATAGGAAGAATCCAACATAATGTGAGAACACCTATGAAGTCAGTGTGGCCAGAAATGAAAGAAATCTGTATAGAAATGGAGCAGTAGCAAGCTATTGAAGAAAAAATTTGCCCATTTGATACTTTTGCTTATGATAAGCTATATCCAATTATTAATAATTACTAATATTATGAAAGGAATTCCAGCTTATACATGGAATGATTATTCAGTAAAGACATATGACCCATATAATAAGCAAAAGCACATAAGAAATTCATTCAGTACTTTTTGTCTACACCTACCAGGTATTTTGCTTCCCACAAGGGCACATAACAAACAACATAATTTCTCTCCTCTAGGAGCACTCACTTTAGTGAGACAGATATGCAGAGATGATTACAATGCAATTTAGTAAGTGCTATTGTGATCTAAACTATGTACTATGAAAGTATCAACCCAGGGTAGCTGTTGGTAGGTTTCACACAGAAGACTGTAGAACTATGTCTTAAAAGACACAGAGGAGTGTGCTAATCAGCATGTGTAACGGCAGTAAGAGGGCCTTCCAGATGCAAAGCATGGTACCAGGAAGGACATTGGTTTCAGGGAATGGTGAGATATTTGGTGTGGCTACAATATGGGGTATATAAAAAGATGATGTGGCAAAGAAAAGCTTGATGCCAGATTGTGAGGGGCCTGGTAGAGTACGCAAAGGAATTTAGAATTAAATTTTATGAAAACAGTAAACCAGGCAACAGTCATATAATTAATTTTTAATGCCTCCATAGAGGCATTCTGGAGGACAGACTAGATTAGAAAGCGAAGTTAACTAATTTTTAGGTAATTTTACATGTTTCTTTTATTCCTATGGAAATCTTCCCAACTGTATTTTGCTTTATATAATTTTTTGGAAAAACTAAGACTCACCTATGGTACTCCCATAATTTCATCAAATTCCTGAGTTCTCCAAAGAGAAACAGGAAGATAGTTTAAGTAAATTAAAATGGACCTACCAATAACCTATAAGGACAGAGCCCACATTTTTTGTTATTAGTTACATAAGACATCTAATCTATATAGAAATCTAGGTATATTCATCCTATTTTAGAAAAGTTTATTTTAAAAAATCCAGCAACTAAGAGAATTTAAAGTTTGTTTTTGTTGTATTTCATTTAAAACATTCCTTTAATGGTAAGGCCACTGTGGAAAATGGTATGACAGTACCTCAAAAAATTAAACATAGAACTACCATATGTTCTGGCTGTTCCAATTCTGGGTATATACCCCCAAAATTTGAAAATAGGGACTCAAACAGATATTTGCACACCCATGTTCTCTGCGGCATTATTTACAATAGCCAAAAGG
>NW_011888997.1:3374607-3377450 GCF_000151845.1 Pteropus vampyrus | reverse complement strand
CTTCCCCTTTTTGAAAGTCTTCCCTGACCAACTCCATGTTAACAACATCTACTCATTTGGCAATTATTTATCATGTTCAGCATTTTTTAACGTGGCTATGAAGAACCACTCAGATTTATTCCTTTGTATCTCTGACACAGCTCCAGGGTTTGAAAAACTAGTACAGTGTTTTGTAAAATAATTCCTGTACTAAAGTTGTGTGTGCTATAGAGGATTTTATAAATGTGTGCTAAAGAAAGTTCACATAATTATAGTGAACAAAGTAGATATTACCAATATAAATTTCCTCTAAGATTGATACAAATGACCTCGTGACACAAATGACTCCTATCGGAAGCAAAATTGATATGAAATAGAAACTAATTTAGAAGGACAGAAGTAATTTGAAATTTAAAAAAAAATATTTAGCAAAATTTCTAGTTACAATTAGACAAGATCCCTCAGTGTTAATTGTGTAGAAATACTAATGATAGTACTGTTGTTGGTGTGGTCATGTATCAATAGTGATTTTCACATCTGATCTGAAAAGCAGAACTTTTGGTAAAAGTACGCCTATTTATACCAAGAAGGTTCAGAACTGACTCAGAGGAAAAAGTATTATCCTCTGACTCACCAAGACCACTTCCTGAAACACCCAAAGTTTTTCTTGGAAGGAAGTCTATACAAGTACCATTCTTTCAAACACTGATTAGACAAAATTGAAGTCTAACACAAAATGAACAAAAGATATATATTTCTCAAAGCCTACCAGGTTTCGAAGTAGAGACCATTCTATAAACATATATTATTTGGTCATGAAAGGGAAAACTTTAAATACAGTCAAAAACAGATAATCCAAGAAATATTATAATGAATAAATCACTGATAATTTCCACATATCCCTCTTTAAACCATAATCTCTTAATGATAAAGAAACAACTTTATGATTTTAATACACAAAATTAACTAATGTCTTTGGCTTCAAAACAGTCACTTTTTTTTTCAATGTAATTCTTTTTTCCTCTCTGAATCAACTATGTGGCCAATATTTAATAATAATTTACAAAAACACTTATTAAATGCTTAGATGTGTCAAACATTCTTATACATTCCTGTCACCCATTAATTCAACTGAAAATCACAATTCCTTTAAGAGGTAGGTGCTATTATTATCTCTATTTTACAAATAAAGAAACTGAGGCACAGAACAATCTTTGCCCAATATCACACAGTGAGTATACAGTAAAGCCTCAAACCCAGATAGACAATGAAAGAACCCAAAATCAGTTTCTATGGTATGTCTGTGTGTGATCCCTCATCCTCACATTAGAATTCTTACAAAAACAAACATATGCCCAGACACACACATGTATAATTACACATATGTACACATGTATAAACATTTCAAATTCCTAAAATCTGTGCCAAAATTTATCTATCTCCTTCTCAGACATTACTTTATAGATTCTAATGTGAATAATATATCAATCAATAGGAGTTGTACAAATAATACCAAACCTTTAATCTAGAAGAACAATTACTTAGATAAGTTTTGAAATATTCCACTGTCCAGATACCTTTATGTCAGCCTCGTTTGTTTTTTTAATTCTAAAACATTGGAAACATCTCACAGAACTATAAAAACACCAAAATGATACTGCCCTGGACACAGGCCTTGGGAGAGAAAAAAAAAAAAACAGAACATTTCCTTCTTCAGAATAACAAGCAATTAAACTGAATCTTGCTGTTTGTTTCCTCTTAAGTAATCTAGACTGGAAAGATTTCAAACATATGACTCTTGCAGTATTTTGCTTTCAGTAGAAAGACTATCCTTTAATACACTGAGTGAGCTAATAACTGTTCACGCGAATCTATAACTGATTCATAGAAACTAGTTTAAATATTAAATGACTGCATATTTCTAATTCCAAATATTTGAAAAAGAAATTCCTAGCTCACTAATGAGGCAGAATAAGCACTTTGAAATAAACCACTCCACTCTGACCTTGATATTATTAAGGAGCAGTATAAGAAGGGCAAATTTAACCCAGTGGGGTGAAGCTTTTCAAGCAGCAGCCTAAGGAAATATAATATTCCTAGTTAACACCACTCTGAAGGTGCTCAAGATTCAGAGATGCTCTTGAAAGCCTGGCTGCCCAGTGTGATTTTTAGGGCCAAAACAGAATCATTCTGCTTCCTAAAGTATGGCATTTACCCCAAAACATAGTAAATGAAATTCACTGGAAATTAATTCATTCTTTTCAAGTAAGCATTTTCATCCCTAGCACCACTTTAAAATAATTTGTAATTAACACTTAAGAATGAATCATTGGATACTTTCTCCTAGGATAGGAAGAATCCAACATAATGTGAGAACACCTATGAAGTCAGTGTGGCCAGAAATGAAAGAAATCTGTATAGAAATGGAGCAGTAGCAAGCTATTGAAGAAAAAATTTGCCCATTTGATACTTTTGCTTATGATAAGCTATATCCAATTATTAATAATTACTAATATTATGAAAGGAATTCCAGCTTATACATGGAATGATTATTCAGTAAAGACATATGACCCATATAATAAGCAAAAGCACATAAGAAATTCATTCAGTACTTTTTGTCTACACCTACCAGGTATTTTGCTTCCCACAAGGGCACATAACAAACAACATAATTTCTCTCCTCTAGGAGCACTCACTTTAGTGAGACAGATATGCAGAGATGATTACAATGCAATTTAGTAAGTGCTATTGTGATCTAAACTATGTACTATGAAAGTATCAACCCAGGGTAGCTGTTGGTAGGTTTCACACAGAAGACTGTAGAACTATGTCTTAAAAGACACAGAGGAGTGTGCTAATCAGCA
>NW_011888997.1:3374171-3374557 GCF_000151845.1 Pteropus vampyrus | reverse complement strand
AAAAGAAGGAAATTCTGATACATGCTACAACATGGCTGAAGCTTGAATCCATTATGCTAAGTAAAATAAGCCAGTCACAAAAGGACAAATACTGTGCAATTCCACTGTATGGACTACCTAGAGTAGTCAAATTCATAGAGGTGGAAAATAGGATAGTGATTGCCAGGGGCTGGGGAAAGGGGAAACATGCAGTTATTATTTAATGGGTATGGACTTTCAGTTTGTGAAGATGTGAAAGTTCTGAAGATGGATTGTCATGATCGTTTCATGACAATGTGAATCTTCTTAATACCATTGATCTCTATACTTAGAGGTGATTAAAATGATAAATTTTATTTTATATATACTTTAGCACGATAATAAAAATAACTAAGGAATGAATAAAC
>NW_011888997.1:3367881-3372881 GCF_000151845.1 Pteropus vampyrus | reverse complement strand
TTGAAACCTTTTAATATCTACAGGGAGAGTGGGGATGGGGTGTCTTTTTTTTTCTCACTGATCAAAACAAAACAACTCTTAACAAGCACTTACCTCACATGCAAGCCAAGACTGTATTAGTCTTTTTGTAAGGACACAGATTTATGACATCTAGTAAAAAATTCCTCAAAATTTATATTAAATCCCCAACGGTCTGATAGCATTAAACTAAAACTCACTGAAGTTTAACCTTAGGAAAAGCATACACAAGTGTCATTATTAAATTTTTGTAAAATCATTTGTACTATGTGTTGTTTTGCCACTTATCGGCTATTTTTAACTAAAAGATTAACATTCAAGAATAACTCAGAAATGTTTCTGTCCTTCTGTCTCCAATTTCCATTTGTTTCCCCACCTAAAGTTATCATCTCTTTCTTTAATTGTTGTAAACCCCTATTTCACCTTCGTTTTATGGTATTTTGTAAAATATTCTTTCTACATCTATTACTTTATTTCACACACTTGGGAAATAAGCAACCCTCTCCCCATTCTCTATAAATTTCTCAATGCATCCAAACCTGTAAGTGAAATATCTTAATTTAGAAGTTCAAATTTGATTTTGAAGAAATAAACTCTACAAATAGGAAGTGCCTGAGTATTTAACTTCTTAATTAAACCTCTAAGCCTGATTATCACATAATTTGGTGACCCGGTGATCACCCAAAGAGCCTAAAATCATGTGTTTTAGTACAGAACACTTTTAGAAAAGTAGTTATATTCATTCTACATCAAACTTATTCCAGACATTGTAATAATGCAAATTCGCTCTTCCTTCTCAGAATCATATCCAGTTGAAGCAGTCTACAGACTGTCTCCAGGTCAAGCTCTATTCAGATACCTTGACAGCAGTAAGGTTTCAGAAAGCTGAGCTGAAAGTGGCCTAGGGTAATCTGGGATTACCGACAATCTGAGTAGTTTAATGTGATTAGGTAGACTTCAAAAAGGTGGATAGAATCCTTCATCCAGGCAATCCCTGTACTCAAAATTATACCATGAATTGTAGAGAGAAATGTCAATTCATTCTTTATGCATTCAATAAATCTCGCTAAGGGCTTGCTATATGCCAGCAGGTACTATATACAAAGCTGGACAGATAAGACAATGATGAACGAAACAGATATAATTCCTGCCCTCTGAGTAGTTAGGAGCTACAATGGCCTTTGACATTCCCTTGAATAAGCCAAGTTCTTTCCATCCTCAAGGCCTATCACGCTCCGTCTGGAATAATTATCCTCTGTGTCTTTGCCTGCCTTACGCCTGAATCTCAGCCTAAATGACCCCTCTGGAGAAGTCCTACTTGACCCACCAATCTAAATTAGATCCCTCATTACATGTTTTCATAGCACCTTAAGATATTCTTCACAAAACTTTATAATTAGACATATGGACAAATATTAGTTTAATATCTGCTTTTCAAAAATAAATTACTGTCTTGTATGCTTTCTATTGATGCAGAACACACTTTTCTATTTTGTACTTTATACTGAAACATTTTCAATCTCATCTTTCTTTTGGGTAACTATTAAGTTTTTTAATATGACGAATTTTTTTTCCTTCACATTTTCTCTATAACTCTACAGTTTATCCAAAGACTTTCTTTTCATATGCAAATTTTATAATAAAATTACACAGTTTTCCAACTGGTCCAATTTTTTTGTGTGTAAAATTTAAATGTTTTGTTGATATTCTGGATACTAGCTAACGCTATTACGAATATCCACATTTGATATCTATTTACATATTTTCAAGCAAGAATTTTGAATAGCCTATACTAAAGTTTTACAAACCAATTTTCTCCATCATTTTCTTATCTGAGAAACCCAGATAAACATGAATCTCACTACTTATTAAATGTGAAATCTTAGGCTTACTTAGCTTCTAGAAGCCTAGTTTCCTCATTTGTAAAGTAGCTGTAATCTTTCAAGGGTATGAGAAATTAATATAAAGTACACAAAGCCCCTACTAAAATATCAATTCCTTCCTACATGTAGGGAAAAAGAGTCCATGTTTGAAAATGTAGACCTCTAATATAATACCAGTTTCCGTTACCTAATCTGATCTCTTAAAAGAAAACAAGTCTAACTTTTTTGTTTCATGGGCTATACTTCAGGTCAGGGGTTGACAAACTCTGTAAAGGGTCAGGTTGTAAATAGTTGGAGCTTGTGGGCTACAAGTGGTCTCTGCTGTTATTCTTTGTTTTCGTTTTTGTTTTTAATAACCCACTAAAAATTTAGAAAGAAAACAGCCCACTAGCTATAGTTTGTTGACCCCCTGCTTTAAGTTCATAAATACTCATTAATTCCACCATTACTTATCCTGTTATCTGCATAATATTTGGTTCTTAACACTCAACTGAAGAACTACTTACTTTCTACTATTTATCAAATCGTCAGTTTAACAAATGCTGATCTTGTTCATATGTAAGGCCCTGTGAGGTAACTGGTTACCTAAAGAAAAAGTGACACATGACATGCTATAAAAGAAGTACAAATACAGCTTTTTGAGGGCTTCCTCTAGTGTTACCTCTCTTTCCTTTTTTTTTTTTTTTCTGAGCCTATCAGAATTTACAGCATAACCAATTCATGCTCATGACCTCAGATTTCTCTTATGATATTCCTGTACTGAAACTGGTGCTAGTTTGAGTTCTTTTATGATAATCTGATCAGGCCTCATGTATCATAGAGTTAGAGGTCCCCTACTGCTCACTCTCCATAAGGCTCCTTCTTTTCACTTATGACATATTGTTATAAATTCACCTTTCTGTCACCAACTTCCAACACCATCATTTATTCTTCTCTTTCTTCATTCAGCTCATCTCCTTATTGCTAATTACCCAGTTTTTCTCTCTTTTTATGTATAATTCCAATGGAAAAAAAACTCTGAATTAGGTGTCAGAATTAGTTTCTTTTATTGCTCGCCTCTTACCAACTATGTATTTCTTAGTCTGAGTACCTTTGTTTCTTCATCTATCAAGGGGTCTAAACAGTTTGTGATACCAACCAGACACAGTTAAGTGTAAATAACACATGTGGAAGTTATTTATAATCTACAAAGTACTCTAAGACAGTGGTCCCCAACCTTTTTGGCACCAGGGACTAGTGCTCCTATGAGAATCTAATGCCTATTGAACTGAAGTGGAGCTGATAGGGTGATGCTAGCACTGGGGAGCCTGCAAATATAGATGAAGCTTCCTTCCCTTGACTGCTGCTCACCTCCTGCTGCGCAGCCTGGTTCCTAAAAGCCCTGTTTCTGACAGTCCGCTCTTGGGAGACTGCTGCTCTAAGAGACCACTAAGATCTATGGCTTAGAAGTCAGACTTGATTCAAGTACTGGCTCTGCCATTTATGAGTTATCAACCTTGGGCAAGTTAATTAACCCCTATATGCCTCTTTTCCTCATCTGTAAAATAAAAACAGTAACAACACATACTTTTAGTGTTTTGTGAAAATTACATGGCATAATCCATGTCAAGCACTTACCATAGTGCCTAGCACATAGTAAAGGTTCAAAAAATCTTAAACATAATTATTATTTAAGGATAAGATATATATTTTATCCCAGGAGGCCACAAACCTTTTATATTAACTTCATCTCTACTTGCTTTTGAGCCTATTGCCATTGATAAATGTATGCTTTTTTTTTTCCCTTTATCAATACTGGTTAAACAAGTTCTTTTGCATTTTGCTCTGTGGCACTGTGTTCCTACTTACAGAGTAAATTCAATGTCTTTTGCCGTTAAAAAAGAGAGGGAAGGGAGGGTAGAAATGAAAGGGGGTAGAGAGAGAGAGATATCAGTTCATACTCTGTATGTTATCAATCAGTACAGTCAGTTCTGTTATAATGCAACATATGCATTCCTAAAAATCATGATCATTAAAACCACAGGGCTTAGGAGGAAAATGGCCGTAAGTGACAGGTGAAAAAAAAAAAGACCTAATAAAGACCATAGCATAGTTTTACATATGTTAAATAGCTTTAAAAAAAAAGTAAATAAAAACTACAATAAATATGGCACCTTACCTTGAAAAAGACTTGAAGTTTGCTTGTGGAATTAGCTGTCCATAGGGTTACGATTTGTGAGTTATTGTGAAATGGTGGAAGAAGGGTTATCTGAAACTGAAAGGAAGTTATAAAACGAGATATGGACAGTTATAGCTTATAACATGCAGTCAAGTGAGGCAGCTGGAAGATATCAGAAGTGTGTATATGTGCATTTTGTGAATTCCTATGTGTTTCAATTCGGCTAGGTGAAGTATTCTATATTCGCCTACCATTTCTCAGGTAAAATCATGCATAACAAATGTTAACTTTACATTTTATTCAAATTGTCCCCTAATATCAAGAATGTGGGAATAAATCCTCATTTTTAAAACAAGCCTGATAGTAATATTTATTCTCAAACTATGAACTTATGAAAAACATTCTCTGACCCAGAACTATAGTCACTATTTACAAAGTCTGTGTTACTCTTCCAATTTCCTATTCAGCTAGAAGCCTTTACCTGGAAAAAGCTGTTCTTTCCTTGTTAGTACTGAGCCACTAAACAGCATCTAAAAAATTTCTTAACTGCACTTTGTTTCTTCAGCTTTCCCTACTGCGAACAGCTCTGATTCAGACAGCCATGCCATACTTGTTTAGATCTTTAGTTGATCCTCTGTCCCCAAATGTTCCTTCTAACAGAGCAATGAAATAGTCTTATAGTCAACAACTTAATGTCATGCCATTCTACTTACTCGGTCACCCAATATTTATAACGAGCATCTAGTGACTGCAAGGTAACATGGGAGATATAAGGTGAATCCAACCCCTCATAGTTAAGACATAGAGACTTAACTCAGTGGATCATTTAAAGTCAGTCAATGTTAAGGAGGTACAAAATATTATAACACACCTAAAAATAACTGCAACATCAGGTAGAACAGGGAATACTTTAAGAAAATGCAGATAGTACAGAACAGATT
>NW_011888997.1:3348371-3367831 GCF_000151845.1 Pteropus vampyrus | reverse complement strand
CACTTACCATAGTGCCTAGCACATAGTAAAGGTTCAAAAAATCTTAAACATAATTATTATTTAAGGATAAGATATATATTTTATCCCAGGAGGCCACAAACCTTTTATATTAACTTCATCTCTACTTGCTTTTGAGCCTATTGCCATTGATAAATGTATGCTTTTTTTTTTTCCTTTATCAATACTGGTTAAACAAGTTCTTTTGCATTTTGCTCTGTGGCACTGTGTTCCTACTTACAGAGTAAATTCAATGTCTTTTGCCGTTAAAAAAGAGAGGGAAGGGAGGGTAGAAATGAAAGGGGGTAGAGAGAGAGAGATATCAGTTCATACTCTGTATGTTATCAATCAGTACAGTCAGTTCTGTTATAATGCAACATATGCATTCCTAAAAATCATGATCCTGTCATTAAAACCACAGGGCTTAGGAGGAAAATGGCCGTAAGTGACAGGTGAAAAAAAAAAAGACCTAATAAAGACCATAGCATAGTTTTACATATGTTAAATAGCTTTAAAAAAAAAGTAAATAAAAACTACAATAAATATGGCACCTTACCTTGAAAAAGACTTGAAGTTTGCTTGTGGAATTAGCTGTCCATAGGGTTACGATTTGTGAGTTATTGTGAAATGGTGGAAGAAGGGTTATCTGAAACTGAAAGGAAGTTATAAAACGAGATATGGACAGTTATAGCTTATAACATGCAGTCAAGTGAGGCAGCTGGAAGATATCAGAAGTGTGTATATGTGCATTTTGTGAATTCCTATGTGTTTCAATTCGGCTAGGTGAAGTATTCTATATTCGCCTACCATTTCTCAGGTAAAATCATGCATAACAAATGTTAACTTTACATTTTATTCAAATTGTCCCCTAATATCAAGAATGTGGGAATAAATCCTCATTTTTAAAACAAGCCTGATAGTAATATTTATTCTCAAACTATGAACTTATGAAAAACATTCTCTGACCCAGAACTATAGTCACTATTTACAAAGTCTGTGTTACTCTTCCAATTTCCTATTCAGCTAGAAGCCTTTACCTGGAAAAAGCTGTTCTTTCCTTGTTAGTACTGAGCCACTAAACAGCATCTAAAAAATTTCTTAACTGCACTTTGTTTCTTCAGCTTTCCCTACTGCGAACAGCTCTGATTCAGACAGCCATGCCATACTTGTTTAGATCTTTAGTTGATCCTCTGTCCCCAAATGTTCCTTCTAACAGAGCAATGAAATAGTCTTATAGTCAACAACTTAATGTCATGCCATTCTACTTACTCGGTCACCCAATATTTATAACGAGCATCTAGTGACTGCAAGGTAACATGGGAGATATAAGGTGAATCCAACCCCTCATAGTTAAGACATAGAGACTTAACTCAGTGGATCATTTAAAGTCAGTCAATGTTAAGGAGGTACAAAATATTATAACACACCTAAAAATAACTGCAACATATATATTATAACACACCTAAAAATAACTGCAACATCAGGTAGAACAGGGAATACTTTAAGAAAATGCAGATAGTACAGAACAGATTCCTTTCAATGTTGGAAGAGAGGAACAACAGAAATTGAATGGGGGTAATTAGTAGACCTTAATGATGAGGTAAATTTTGAATATGGTAAATTACGACTTTCTAATTGTGGTATGAGTAAAGAGAAAGGCGGGAAATGGGAGGTATGAGCATAAAGATCAAGAAGACGTTTAGGCCATAAATTAAGATTCATGATAAGATTCATGCCAAATGATAAGTTACATACCAGACTTTGAATTTTATATGATGGGAAATGGGAAAGCCACACTGACAATTTTTATCCAGAAGAGAGCAACATCAATTATGAATGGCAGAAGGGAGCCCAACCAGCTTTCAGAATCTAGGCTTTGAATATATTAAGAGACTAGTTTCAGAGTAGCTGGAATGAGAGCAAAAACAGCAGGAAGGCATTTCTCAACTGCAATTTCAGGCCTTGTGTCCAAGATTGATATTCACAGGTTCTACTTAATGGATACTAACTGTGTCATTTGGTCTGGCAAATTGTATAAAATAGTGAAATAATAAAAATTACCTGCAAAATGAGGGGAAACTTTTTTTTTTTTTTAGAAAGAACGAAAGAAGACAAAGAATGCAATGCAACCTAATAGTACTATTAATATTGTCAGATATTTAAACCTGATCATTAGGATTGTGTAATTAGTAAAATTAAATAACATGGTTCTGAATTACATCTAAATGTCTAACACGATGTATTTTTAATACTCAAGGAACTGTATATCAGTGTTCCTAAAAGCAAAGCCTTCTTGGACAAATGTTCATGAGATCTATAGTAAGCTTAATTAACACACATAAACATTTCAGCTAAGATTTTACATTACAAACTACGGAGATACAATATTTCACAAGTTTGCTTTAAATTTTTAAAAAACATATTGAAAATTAAAACTACCACAAGTTTCTTCTCATCAAATTTCCAAATCGAATTAATATATTCTGTACACAAGTTTCTGTATACGAATACCACAAATTTTACCTAAAGTAAGAAGTATATTTTTTTCATATAGCTGAAAACTCTATTTTTAAGTACTTACATATCCGATTAAACAATTAAAAACACATACACAAACCTAACTCTAAAATAAAAAGGAATTTTAAAGAATACTTAATTGTTCAATTAAATTATAACTATCCTATAAATGATCAAAAGACTATATGATAATCTACTTCATTATATCATCCGTACAAAATTTTTATACACTTCAACTAAACTACTATTTAAAAAACTAAAGTATAATGAGCTGATTTTTGTTCTCTTAAAACTTTAACATAGTTCCCTTAAGTAAACTTCACATGTACCTTGATGAATTAATGACAGGATTTCACTGAAAAATAAACTAAAAAGGAGACTTCTCTACATAATTTACTTCAAAATTATTTACACAGAAAATGAGTCTAAACATCTTATCCTCTCCATCGTCATTTCCTCTTATATGCAGTTTACTTAAACTGAAGAAACTGTTTCCAAATCTAGCTGCTAAGAAACAGAAACTTCTTTGAAAACACTCCAGATAAGTGAGAAAAGGTGGGTCAAAGGACAAAATATCTTATATATAGTTCCCGGAGTACATATGAGATTTATACTCAATGTGAGACTAACATTTGCCTTGGAATCTGGCCTATAAAGCTGACCAAAGATTTGTAGCAAGCAAGGGTAATACCAGATCAGATCATAAACATCTCAAGGTACCACACCCATTTATGGTACCAAAAGCTACATATAATGCTTGCATGGGTATTGATAAATTGATAATTTGATAATTCTCTTTATGGTATAGAAAGTCTTAATAAATAACAGACACATTACAGGAAAATCAACATTTCTAAGAATGTATTTCAAAAAATGACCAATATAACCATAATTATGGCACTTGAACTCAAGAATGTTACACTTTTCAGCACCAAAATAGTGACGTAACCAATTATTTACTTTTGTTCTCTATTTAGAATATTGTGATATAGTATTATTAGCTCTTGTTTGTTTTAAAATAGTATAAATTAGTCTTGCACCTAACTTCTAGTAACGGAACAAAAAGGCTCTCCCTGAATAAAATTAAATGTAAGAAATAAATCAATAAGAGCTATGAAAATAGATCGTTATATGTTAAGAATTACATATATTTGTCACTCTACTCAAATTTTATATTTAAAACATATTTTTAAATTGGATTTTTTGAAAGAGTTGTTTTTAAAAAACTTTCATTAATTGACTATTTAAACATTTACGAAGTTCCATTAATATACATGAGTTAAGAAAAAAACTTTAAATACACATATTCACTACGTTTTAGATCCCAAGAATAATGTTTACACAAAAATTTGGCAGTGTAAAGTCTGTGGACTCAAAGCCAATAACAACCTAAGGAGGCTGAACCTGGTTAATAAGCAAATTTTCATAGTACAACTAACATTGTGTAAACAATCCAAAGCAGTTAATATTTATAGGATAATCACAGTATATTGCATATCAGATTAATTGAAATATAATTTTATGAACACTTGATATGTTTGTGCTTTCTCAGCTGTTGATAGTCACAGGTTTCTTTTTAGCTATAATTTTTGAGAGAATTTATTCTCTTAAACACCATGACCTTAGGGAGAGAAATCCTTTAAATCCCCATCTCTATAAGCAAGAAGCCAGGAGGCAGGAGACAGGACCCTGTGGGACCTGAGTTACCAATTTCACCAAGTTCAGAATCCAGTTGGAACCAAATTGGAACTTAAAAGACTGTCAAAGGGCTTACTGAGAATAAAAGTATTACTACACGTTTCAAGGTCTACAAATATCCTCTATAATCATAATGCCTTTGAGAGCTCTCCTTAGCAAAGAAAATATTCCACAAACTCAAACTTACCTACCCACACAGTCCAGGCGAAACTCCTCTAAGCAATTCTCCAGGGCAATACTGAGAAGACATTTCTCTCAGTTCACTCTCTGTGTCAAGTGACCTTTGGTGTATCCACAGAAAAGGTGGGACTGGAAGCTTCAGTTTCAGCAAGTACTTCACTGAACAAAGTCTCTCCCTGAGTTTCTCTGAGGCGTTAAGTAAGACTTCCTTTTCTTGTTAAGTGAATAAACACAGCCTCCACTACATTTCCGACTCTTCCCTAGGTTAGAAAGATAAAACTTTAAAGGGTACAGATGATGGCTAACACTGAGAACTGACTATGTGCTCTAAGCTGACACTAAACACACATTATTATAACTCCCATTTTAAAGAGGTGAAATCTGAAGAACAGAGGTTAATAGGCAACTTATGGGGAATTCCAGATACAGCAATACGGTCAACTAAGCTAATGAAGATTTTCCACTATAAATACATAAAAAAAAAAAAAGATTTTAAAAAAGAGTGTAACAAAATTTAAAAATTAAATATACAGCTTTACTTGAAATAAAAAAAAAAAAATCCCCTGGTACAAATCCAAAAATAGAACTAATGGCCAAAGTGGTAAGCAGAAAAGCAAATACTTCCAACTATGGCTGCCAGGAATGATCACTGGAGTCTCCTTAGTGCTTAAGGCTAATTGAAATTGGTAAGATGCCCCTTCAAGGAGAAGAGATCAGAATATAGAGCTCTCTCTCAAGAGAGAAGAGTTAAGCTAGATTTCTGGCCTCACTTTCCTCCAATACAGTATACAATCTGCACAACTGTATGTAGAAGCCCTGGTGCCCATGTAGGGACAGAGAAGAGGTATAAAACTGGTACTGAGGTCCCTCTATAAAACCAGAGCTGACTTTAAAGGGCTACAATCACAATTAAAGATGGTGAAGTAAGAGGATAAATCCACCCATTGTCTTAGATTTCAAGGGAGCTGGTCTCTGAGAATCTGAATGAGAAGGCAGGAGAAATGTTACAACTAGAAATTAAAACTCTAAGCCTGTGTCACAACAGTGTTGAAGTTTGACTCTTATTTGTACAAGAATCTCCAAGCTAAGAAATTAAGATAAATTTAGTCCTGGGCTATCTGGAATGAGAAACTGGAATGAACAAACACAAAACAACTTTAAAATAACACTCCATAAACAAGGCCACATGGGATTTCTACAAGCTGGACAAACAAAACTAAACGAAAACAAAAACAAAAATAAATGGAGAAATTACAAAGTATGTGGGAAAATAATTTACTGTGATGATTGAACGTTAACAGATATACCAAACAAAAAATTTTGTATTCGACTATTTTTTCACTATGAAAATGCCCCAATAAAGCATAATGATTAAAGAGATGGAGTAAGAAAATAACCTATAAAGAATAGGGAACTGAAAAAACAGGTAGGTTTTACAAAAACCAAACAATTTTTTTTAAAGATATGCACATTTCTCCGCAAAGAGCACCCAGAGTTTTCATCAGTTTCTGTAACTTAAAAAGAAAGTAGCTATAGATAGATATCTATCACTACAGATAAAATTTTTTACACTTATATAGAAAAGCAGTAATCAATGCCAGAAGTCAATCATTTGGCAGAATCTATTCCACACCAACTTTTCCTCTCTACCATCTCTCAAGATCCTGACCACTCTGCCCAGCGACACTCCATTCCCGGAAATTCTGACTCAGCCCTCAGGCCATTCTAAAGATCTCCAGCACCCTTGCAAAAAAGATGAAGTGAAAACGATGACGTGCCACTAAGAACCCCTTTTCAGGACTGAAGGATTTTACTCCCCAGTTGCCATAGTGCTGCCAGCAGACAGCCCTCAGCTATCAGCCTTCTTGAGAATCGCCTCGGGTGAAGAGTCTCCTCTTACGAGCTCCTGCTCCCTTCTCAGGGCAGCCTACATCCAAAGATGGGCTGACATATGGAATATGAAGACTTAGTCCCCTCTCCCCAGCTAGAAACAGTGCTGAAAAACCATTCTAGCTTCAAAATTCCCGCAAGGTCAGATCTCCACTGAGACTGCATGGCAGCCTACCTTCCCCTCTGCCCAATACTGGTTTCTTCTTTCCCTTCCTTCCACAGGGGCTGATCCCAAGAGCACTTTCTAATAAAATTCCAGAACACTAATTTCCAGCTCAGAGTTTGTGTCCTGGGGAACAAAGTCTGCCCGCAACAGAAGAACTAAAGGTAAAAATGAGCAAGATAGGGGGCAGCATTATCAAGGGAGTGAGAAGAGAAAACTAAAGAAGTCTTGAAACCAATGGCGAGAACAGCATAAAGTACTATTAATATATATTACCTCTTTGGTGAGAAGACAAGTAGCAGAAAGGAAAGCCTTTTTTCAAAATGAAAAACATAATCATAAAATTCCAACCTTAAAATGTCAATGTATCATTTTGAAGAGTCTCTCTGAAGCCCATGGGTCTGCTAAATGCCAAAAATGTTGCTGTTTGGAAAAAGGCTCATTTATTCTTCTAAGACAGTCATTTTCCTAATAAGTTAAGAGGTATATTTAATACCCTGCTGTTAAACTAACAGAATTCTGACATACCTTTTGGTTCTGAATCTTTGGTAAAGATGTTAAAGATAGTTTTAAAAAGCCTAATCTGGTAGACGCTGGTATTTGACGAATCATTATCCAGAATACTCATAAAAAAACTGCATGCACTAAAACCTTAATCATTCATATGCGCACTCAAGATACCAATGACATGGGCAAATCTAAGCAAAGTTCATGGGTATTTATCGATTCCCTATCCTTCTAAGATAGGGCAGCTAACAGAAGTAGGAATGAGAAATACGTTTGGAACATTATAGATTTGATTACAGCACACTTTTCCATAATTACTGAAGAAATTGCACACACACACACTTCTCTGCTAGTAACTTTTCCCTACATTCCACACTTTGTAACTACAAATATGCAGACAGACAAGATAGCCTGTAGCAAAATGTGTCAACTAAGATCATTGGATCCAAAATGACGTGAAGTCATTCACATAAATTTTTAAGACAGCCAAGCAGAATGGATCAGCAATGTCACAATCCACACAATCCACAATCATCTGAAAAGTATAAGCAGAACTTCACTTTCAGTTCCTGTACACTTCAACCACAGTTCCTCATTTGTCTATCATTTCTTCCTCTCCTAAGATTCACTATCTACTTTGTCTTTTCTAAACCAATCCTTCTTCTCTTTTTAACTTTAATTTTTTTTTAATAGGAGTAAAAAATGAATGTGCTGCTAATAAGACAGAATCCAAAAGCGGTTTCTAGGAGAAACTCTAAAATATATATTGCCAAATCTCAATTACATACACGCTAAGCTAGCTAAATTTGTTCAGGTAGAATAACCAAACAAATGCTTTAACAACTTATCTAGAGAAGGAACAGGAGATGTAGTATAATTCCTATTTTGGGAGAATCATGTCTAAGTATTAATATATTCTAGGCATGCAAAGGGGCAAACATGCATGGTATGTGGATGAGAGGAAGAACTAATTTGTTCATATAAAGAAGATTAAGTGAGTCACTGTGGGTTTGGAGCTATTGCTTGGTCATAGAAACTGGATTAAAGACAGAAAACAAAAAAACATACAAATGGGCACTTGGTGAATAAATATAAATAGCAGGGCAAACATTATTCATTCTTCCCATAAAGTGGAAGAGTGAGGTCATAATTAAATCTTAAGTCTACAGATGGCTTGAGTCTCTTATAAGTTAGGGAAACACTGATTGAACAAAGATGAACTTCAAAATGATGTAACAGTATACAAGTGAACAAAATGGTAATTTTGCCTTAAATTGGCAAAGTTGAGGTATATACTAACAGCAAATACCATGCAAATATATTTAATTATGGATTTTAAATGTCATTTTCAACCTAGGAATCACGGTATAATTCCAATATGCAACGATCTTATTTGGCAACGTCAAGTAAAAAGCCAACAAAATTTTGAAGAAAATGATGAAAAAAAGGAAAAAAGAGATTTCTCATTTCTATTCATATCCTATAACCCAAAGACACGTACAGTGTAAAGACCTCAGTACTAGGAAACCGAAGGCTTATTTTTATGCACCAAGTCTGCCACTTAATAGCCCTGTAACCTTGAGCAAGTAACTTAACCTCCTTCAGCCTCGGAGTGTGTGTCCTGGGGAACACAGACTGTAAAATGATATCAATGAGGCAAATTTGTAACATCTCATTCAGATCTAATATTCTGGAAAGTTTTCCTAATTTAAATTTAAAAGAAGAAAATCTACTTAATTAGATTTTGGCTAAAACATACTAACTGGCAGTTTTACTCTTTTCAACATGAAATGGTAAATCTTCAGAAAAATTAAATTACCAGTCAGAAAACCTAATGATAAATGAGTAGAAATTATAAGTTGCTATGAGGACATCTGTAAATTCACCTCACAAATGATCAAGCAATGCTTTTTATAGAACTTCCAATTTCTGCTGAAAAATTCCCATTTAAATACAGATTCCGCTGAAACACAATAAGTATTTCACAAAAGAATTTCTGAGAGACAGGGAAAATGGAAGCTTTTGGCATATAGTACCAATATTTCTCATTATTATTAAGATCTCACTTAGAGCTTCTTCATTTCACCTAACTCAGATAGTGTTAGCACTCCACATAATTGGCTCAATAAATGCATATCAAAAAAACCTGACATGATGTTCCTTATAAAACAGCATATTTCAAGTATAACATCATGCCCGAAACCTGTGCTTTCCATTAAAAGTTAAGCTCTAGAAAAATGACTGGACTCTTTTAGCTTATTAAAATCATGGGTTCTTCTGGATTCTTAAGTGCCATTTAGAAAGAAATAGGTATTTCATATAAGAGTACCAATCCTTCTCAACATTTTTGCCTTAACTCTGTAATACAGTCAGGATATTATCACATTAGACATATAATGAGTCTTAACCTCTCCTAATTACAATCATGTGCTGTAGCACTAGGAAGGAAGTGAGAAAGGATGAAAGGGAAGGGAGAAATCAGCAAATACAGAAAATGAATGTTGATAAGGTACTTTCCTATCAAAAATCAGAATGCCCAAGTTTAATTTCAAAGCATATATTTACTGAAATACTGCAAAGAATCATTATATATATATAGATATAGATATAGATATAGATATAGATATCTGCATATATATATATTTTTTAACAAGCTGATACTGAACAAGCAGCCTTGAAAAATTAAATCAGAAGGCATTACAATAAACAGAATGATAGCTGTTTAGAAAAAGCTGTGTAAATAGCTGTTAGAATGATATAGCTTATGTCATCGTTTGAAAATAAAACCTGCAATTAAATTTGCACATCAAATGATCCTTGAAGCTTGTATATCACCAATAAATATGTATGGTAGATAAGGCTTAAATCAGAGATGCTGTGTCAGTGACATATAGAAAAACTGCGGTTATACAAAGAAATTACAGCAAGAATTCAACATGATCTGAAGCTGAATGCCAGTGATACACTGACATTAAATTGCCAGAGGATATACCAGTTTTTTTTTTTTTAAATTTTATTAACTCTACGAGGGTGACATTGCTTAATAAAATTATACAGGTTTCAAGTGTACAATCCTAAAACACACCATCTATATGTTATTGCATTGTGCATTCACCACCCAAGGTCAAATCTCCTTCCGTTACAGTATATTTGACCCTCTTTACCTTTTCTACCTCCCTGCAATCGCCTTTTCTTCTAGTAACCACCATACTGTTGTGTCTATGAGTTTTTGTTTGTCTTATTTATTTGTTGCTTTGTTTTATATCCCACATATGAAATCACATGGGTCTTGACTTTTTCCACCTGATTTATTTCACTTACCATGATATTCTCAAGATCTGAAAGTGATTTAATGACTTTGAATATCACTGAACTAGAGTTTGCCCATGTGGCAGAATTTAGCTACGGCCTTTGGCTGAAAAGTGTTAATACAACGGAAGTTTGCCTTGGTTAGGCAAAATATTAAGGGTCACTTTCAAGCTTATTTTCAGTCGATGAAATGTTGATTCTCCAAACCAATTCTTAATCTTTTAGTTTGCATTTTCAGGACTTTTTAGTGACAATTCTAACAGCAGTATATAATTCCCCTGTATCCCTGACATGGGGCTATGGAAAATAGATTAAATAAACCTATGTTGAGGGGTGGCATGTTGTGGTCAAGAGACATGAATGGGAAACCTAAAACCTTGATTTCTTTTCCTCTGGCTTTATAATTTAGAATTACATGACCTTAAACAAATCATTAATAAAATAGAATATACTTGTAAAGAACTCAGGTTCAATGTAAAACAGGTACAAATACCAGTGCTGTTACTTACAGATATGTGATTTTGGCCACGTTACTTCACTACGTTTGTTTGCTAATATATGAATTGAAAATAATAGTGCCTTCTTCATAGAGATTGAATGAAATAATGCATGTAAAAAACATAACATAGCGTCTGGTCAACAAAGTAATAAATGGTAGCTTAAAAAACATCACTCCTGCTTTGTGTTTTCTTTACCTTTTAAGTAATCTCCCTCAGAAACCAAGATGCTACATCTTAGAATAATTTCCTGTGCTTCATGATGACTTATCAGGTCTTTGATTACTTAAGAAAACTGAATCTTTTCAAAATTAAAAGAGTTAAGTTGTGTTCACAACTATGTAACCTGTCCTGTATTTGCCTCAAAAATCTTTTTCTCACTTTGGTTAAATAGATAATTAAGCCTTATTTCATAATGATCTGTGATTCTATTTAGTCAAGTCTCCAAACTTTTTTATATATTTGACAAAATTCCCAAAATCGAATTCTAAATAAAATTTCTTTCACCCGCCTCAAACTAATTTGGAGGTTTCCCAGAGGATGCCTGGAAAATCTCCTAGGGTTTTTCTCTCACCTTTGTAAAAGAGAGATGTTACAATAATTAGGTTTATTTGGTATGTTAAGTTACATAAGAAGTACTGTCAAATAAAAAGTGATGATAAACCCTCATAGGTATACGTATATAGATATATTATTAATACAGGTACCTTCCAGAAATTATATGAAGTTCACAGATATTTGCCAATACCTGATTTGTCGAATTATTATCTTAAATTGTTGTATGCCAAAGAAATAACCAAATTTCCTTATCAAACAAACTCTCACCAGAACTTTAACCATGACTATTTTCAAGTCTTTCGTCATTCACAGACAATTTTGTTTTTCTCTGATCCTTCCCTGAAGGTGTTTACAATCAGATACTGCGTGAAGCTCCATGATGGCATCACTTGCATAACTTTGAAACCATGAACTGGACTAAGAATTTCCAGAACTAATGGAGAAAGCCAAGAGATTCATAAACTGCTAACCAAAGATCCAGCAGAACAAGAATTAATTACATGGGACTGAATCAACTGATGTAAATAATCATAATTTTTATGACTTTTGTTTGAAGCATTGCTGGTTCCTGAATGTTTTGTTTTCCAGATTTAAGAAAACCTTTTTCTCTTTTTCTGTTAAGCTACTTATAGCTTACAGTATTTTGATAAATTATACTTTTATAAACAGAATTGAAGCATTTATCTTTTCTCCCTACCTGATCTTTCCAAAATTCAGAAACTCTGAGTGAGTATTCTTATTTTCATGGCAATATAGTTACTTGCATAAGTTCAAGAAGAATCTTCTTGTAACAGAACACAATTGGTTATGTTACCAAGGCTTTGACTGCAATGTCATATTTGAGACTGATGTATACAGTATAGATATGATCAGACAGATTTAAGGAACTAAGGGTAACTTTAAGGAGTCAATGCATATAAAGCTCCCCTTCCAAAAAACTGCCTGCTATTTTGCTTATAGAGTTCTCACCTAACAGGTAAATAAGGAAGGTCACTCCCTGGAAGACCCAGAAACCTCAAGCTATTTGGGAGACTTCGAGAGGAGAGGAATTTGCCCAAGCTTGTAAGTATTACAGGAAAAATCTGATGATGAGTCACTAACGTGGCTTCCTAGTCTCAAGAGGCTTTTAAAAGTCCAACCTGAGATTACTTATTAGGAGTTCCAGCAAAGCAGACTTAAAAAAGAACCTATATGGTAGATTGCTATTCTTGTTTTACAGATGCAAATAACCAGGCCAAGTTTACTAAGACTAAATTTATTTTGCAAACAAATTAGTCTTACTTAGATTATCTTTGATAGAAATAGGGGTGACTATAGAAACAAAATGTATGTGTCAATAGAAAACTATACCACACCCTTGTGGGTATTAAATTCTAGTCCTGCTCATTGTCTTCAAGGTTTTGTTATCTACCTATAAACTGGACTAAATCCTGAATCCATCTAGTCTCCTCCAATATCTAGCTACAACTCTCCAAATGAACATTTTCAATTTTTCTCCCACATTTCTAACTTGGAATCAGTAAAAATTAAAACTGCCTCTTTTCCCAAATTCCTGTAAGCTAAAGCTAGACAAGTTGATATAAACTTCAGAGAAATCACTACAGCTCACATGTGGACAACATTCATGCTTTGTTGTGTGGGCTGCTCAGAAAGTTCACCTGAATACCTGATGACATCATCAGACACATTCAAAATACAAACCAGGAAAATCTACTATATTGCCACTGCCTGTCCACACAAGCACCTGAAGATGCTTTGAGAACATCTAGAAATATTCTCAACTGATTACCCTATGGACCTCAAAACTAAGTTTAAAGTTTATTCTAACTATTAACCTTTTTTCTTTTGTTTCCATAGAAACATCCAGGACTAAGATAATCTACTAACTCAGTTTCTACACTGTGAAACTTTTTAGGAGATTTTCAGACTGGGTAATGAATAATAGGGTTCAGAACATACGACCCCAAAATATGGCACCTTGACAAATTGACTATTTTAAGGTGAAGGACTTTGGGAAAACAACAGAAGCAGAAATGTCACTGTGACCTTCCCTCAGCATTTCTACCCAAAAACAGAACATAAAACCGTCATGTGAGAGATGCCTTCCCCATACCCAGAGGAAAGGAGGATCCTTGTCTCTGAAGACAAGTAACACTAAGAAGAATCTGAACAAACAGGCCTCACTCTGTTTCCCCCAGTTTACTGCACTTACGTCATGTTCAGTGACCTATATCATCAACGAACAGAGAGATGGATGATGAAAAAATAATATAAATGAGGAAAAACATGAATTTTAAAAATTTATAAGCTCTTTCAATAAATAAGCATTTATTATAAATTTATTGTGTCTTAAGCATTTGTTGAAATATGTCTCACATGAGTATGTTGACTGATTTATAAATAAGACACAGAATTTGCCCTTTAGGTTAATCTGTATTATAGATACACATACTACATGCATACAAGCAACGCAGGTATATGTATAAACACTGAACATGGCATAAATCTAATGAAATTATATTTAAGTATAAATGAAAGATCAGAAGATTTTAAATGATGGCTGGTGAGGAGTCAGTGATAAAAACTGAATTAACAGAAAGGTTTCAGGAAGCAAACTACCACTTCTCTTCCGGTAAAGTTACAAAGTCTTTGTGAGAGCTGGTATCTGATGATGACTTCACAACAGAAATTAAAGGGCCTGATAAAGCGAAAGGATTAGATGTTTCTTTTATAAGAAGGACAAGCTGAAGAACAAAAAATACAAGCAGAAAAACAGCAAGAAACAAGAAAGATGATTATCGTCAAGGATGATAGAGTGATGGGATTTGGGGATGTGGCTGAGAATTTCGTATTCATCTGTGGGTTATAAAATTCAGTCCCTGTTGTCGGCAGGGAAGAAAATCTTTTAAAAAATCACTTGGAGAAGGCAGCGCTGAATTCGTAGAATTCAAATACAAAGTCCAAGTAAAAGCACTAGGACAAAAGTTCTATAGTAATGCATGCTAGGTAGATTTGTGAAAAATGGTAAAGAGGGAAGTGCTGGGTTTTGTCAAAAGCCTGACATCCACGAAGTGACAGCAAACAGTGAAGAGATATACATGCCAACATAGATACTTACAGAATGCTTTCTTCCTGGAAGCATGAGTGATACTATGGGCTTTCCTCAAAATAGTGAGATAGCAATAAGAAGCAGGTTTTCAAGTGACATTCTATAGCTTTACCTTTTTTTTATTTAATGTAAGTTGGTGATTAGTTTATCTGACCCCCTCCTTTGCCTCCTGAAAGAATGATACATAAAAATTTATTGAGTGCCTACAATGTAGTGTGTACTATATTAGGTATAAATGAAAATATATAGTCATCCTACAAGCAGAAATAATTATTATAATTTTATTAATGATGTAGAAGTAAAAAAGAAAAATCTCTTTAATTCAGACTAATTAAATGTAAAACAGTCTTGACTACTAAGAGTTATGAGTTAGAGAAGATATATCATAACCAGAATTAAACTAATTTAAACTTTGTTGCATATGACTCTTTAAGTTTAAATTATTAAATAGATAAGAATGACTAATTCAGTAAGTGGTACTTCAGGGTTTAAAATTCACTAGCTCTCTTAAATCATCATTCCACTCAGAAAATATTATTATTTTGTTTGGTAAAATCTGAGTTATGCACTAGTAACCACTGTTGAGAATTTCTCACAACGCCTGTGGCATCTGAGGTTCTGTTTTCCTGGCTGGTGTAATTTCTAAACATCTAGGACTTTTGACAGTGGGGTTTGCTATAGGAGTATTGATCCCAAGTAGGAAACTATCATATATTCAGTTTGATCACTTGGCATATAGTATATATCTCCAAATCAACAACTCATTTTATTACCACAAATTCACTGTTTTGCTTTTGCTCATCCCTCTTAATTCTTGTGTTATATTTGAAACACCTTAACATTTCTTTTAATGTTCGTAGGTACCTACAGGTTTGACTTTCAGATAGCCCACTGCCACAGCTTATATAAATATAGTAAGTAAAGCAAAGTATTTGAAATGTTGACTCATTAAAATAAAAAATGAATGTCTAATTTACCTTATCAAGCTTTTGTCAATTTTCTTCTCCCTCTGCCATAATGCTTCAACAAATGATGAAAAATTTACAGCTGAGCACAGAATAATAATTCCTCACCAGTTCTGTTTGCAATAGAAATGTTTAAAGCTATATAAAATGAGTAAGCTCATGTTAGTTAGCACTGAAAGGAAATAATCAACAGATTAAAAGCATTGATGTAGCTAATTCTACTAAATCACCAGTTTCGCATTCTAACTACTTGCTTTTTAGTGATGGAAATTTAACTGGATGGAAAAATTAACCCAAAGTGTAGGCAACTGGTAATAAGAAAACACAAGTGAACTAACCCGGAAGAATCATGCCAACCATAAAACTAAGCAGACTATTCATTACCATGGCAATAACTCAAAACAGACAGAGAAACCAATTCATAGATTCCATTATCAAACCAAGGAGTGATTTGAGGGTGTGTGTATGTATATAATTTACACAGTGTCCTGTGCCAAACTAATAACAGTCCAAGAGATGAAGTGTAAAGCAACTACAGTGATGAACCTTTTAATAAATTGATTCCTGATGCATGGAAAGGTAATCTGTTCCTCCAAAGAACTTTAGAGGCTGTTACGAAAACACAGCAACAATAATCAGGAACATTCTACTGGGTGCTGAGTCATTAATTGAATTCGAAAGGTCAGGCATTACTCCTAACATAACTGTATCTATTTGAGAAGAGCACATGAAAATACAAACCCATGTTTATGCTTTGTGACTTATTTTGAATACAAAAGAACAATACATATCTAAGATTATGAATAAGCTTAATGAAAATGACCATTTCAGAGGTACTATTTTCAAAGATTTTTGAAGCACAATATATTTTGATATCAAGCTTTGGTAGCAAAATATTCAAGCTAATAAAAATGTGCTAAAAGACAAAACTAAGAAAATAAAAAGTCAGAGACTAGAATATTTACAAATCATATTTCTTTTAACATTTCCTTCAAGGTAAGTATACAGGTGATAAATTCCCAGTTGTGCTGTTGTTTTATCTAAGAAAGCCTTTATTTCTCCTTCGATTTTGTAGGATAATTATGCTGGACACAGAATTCTAGGTTGGTGGTTTGGGTTCTGATTTTCTCACATTTTAAATATTTTACTCTATATTCTTTTCTTGCTTATATGGTTTCTGAAGAGAAGACTAACATAATTCCTTTAAAGGTAAGATATGTTGGATGCTGTTAATCGCTATAAAAAATAAAAACTAAAAGCTCTGCCTTTCCCTTTAGCACTTGACTTATACTGCCAGCTTAATTTAACCAATATGTATTTCAATCACTGAGCTGGGTACTTGAAGATGATCTAGAAAATAAAGATTCAATAAGACATATTGGAACTAGACTGCTCGTGTCTACAGGGAGGTTAGAAACTAAGGGGCTTTACAGCAAGTAGTTCTAAATTGAAAATGAAACTATGAACTTTTGAGGGCAGGGACATTATCTTTACTTTAGCCTTCTACTACTCAACCTTATTTATATTTATTTCCTCAGTTACTAAACAAGAGTTACAAACTTGACAGTTAGGCACACCATAAATTTATACCAGTATTAGTTGGTTTTGGACTGTTGCTCATCAATGCTTCATTTCTTATTGGTTTTATGACACAGGGGTCCCCAACCCCTGGGCCATGGGCCAGTACTGGTCCATTGCCTGTGACAAACCAGGCTGCACAGCAGGAGGTGAGCGGAGGGCAAGAGCAAAGCTTTATCTGTTTTGGCACCGGCTCCCCAGCACTAGCATCACCGCCTCAGCTCTATCTACCTCAGATTGCTAGGCATTAGATTCTCACAGGAACACCGGTCAATGGTGCCAAAAAGGTTGGAGACTGCTGCTATAACATAATCCCCATAATAACCATGCTTTCAAATTGTAATACAACCCCATTTTCCCCTTCACCGCTCCTAAAAAATAATTGTACCTCCCATAAACTAAAAAGAGAGAGAGATGAACTACATGACCTCTCTTATTTATAACATAAATAAAAAATCTCCAATAACACAAAAGATTAAATGTTGACCATTGCTTTAAAAATGGATTCACAAAAGACTAGCTTCCATTTGACATTTAAAAATTCCATTTATTCATTTCAGAAAATGCAGGCAAAAAGGTCAGTCAGCCATATCTCTTACAATATCTTAAAGGCATGTCTTTATATGATATGGAAATACATCCTTTTGGGATAGAATAATCAAAATGTTCTAGGCAACTGTTAGCCAAGTGTTCCACTGATTTAATCAAATCCCTTATACAGAATCCTGCATTCTTGGAAATGTTTATTCTCCCTTCAAAGTTTTCTGAGAGTTAAATTCAGATTATAAAAATTTTAAATAAGTTTTCCACCATTTCAAATGCTTCACTCACTCAGGACTTTTTTACCTCATGTGAACTTCAAGCTAAAGATTCAAAGTGCGAGGGTGTTTTCTGAATAGAAACATTTTCCTAGTATTCATGCTTAAAAAGATTTCATTCAGTTTTACGTAAGCATCAGTAGTTTCAATCATCCCCAAAATGACAGCAAGAAGCCATTGGATGTGCTATTATCTAACCCCTACAGCTGTACACTCATACTCTGAAATGAAAGACAGAAAATAAAGTATGTCTGTGTGTAGGCTAAAGGAAGCTGGATGATTAATCACTATATATGTATGTTCTTTACAATCAGATTTCATAGTAGAACTTTTTCATTATATCCATAAAAAGGAAACACACACTGAAAAAATAAGATTTTTTTAAAAAAGTGGTTAATAACTTTATGCTGCTTTTGCAAAAGTAAAGAATTTAAATAATTGCCTACTTCTGAGAGCAGTTAGGTCTGAAGTTAAACTGTATATTTCATAAAACTCTAACACTATTCCCAGAAACACGCATTAGTGACCAATTAACCCATTTTCATAAGTCTGTGGTAATCTCAGTCCAATTTGTTGATCCATCTGTAAGCCTGGACCTTCTCATTTTAACAAAATAAATGGTATGTCAAAGAACTCTTAACTATACAAAATTTCTTAAGGTGATCTACTGAAATAATAAAGGACTTTTATCAATACTGCATTCTATTTTGAGCTCACCTGTACAAAATTCCCTTTGAGCTTTACCATATAATCATGATAACAATGACAACACGGTGGAGGAGAAATCGGCAATAACAATAATTACCTAAGCATGTACAGTAAGTCTCCACTTAACATTACTGATAGGTTCTGTGACTTTAAGTGAAACAACGTATAATGAAACCAATTTTACCACAGGCTAATTGATATAAACAAGAGTAACGTTCCTACGACATCTCATCGATGTTATAACAAAGTGACACTAAAAAATCCACGTTATTCCAAGACTTCCTATATTTGTGCTCCAAACTCTACTAAGCACCTTCTATACGCTATCTCATTTAATCCTAACAATTCTGATATACGTAACACTATATCTATTTTATAACTATGAAGTCTGTGGCTCAGGGAAGATATATGTCCAAAATTTTATAATTAGATGATGAAGATAACAAACCGAGGCCTTTCTGCTACCTCTTATACTTAGTTTTTTTTTTTTTTTTAAATGGTAAAGCCTCTTACAATTATGTTTTTTTGGGGGAGACTGGTCAATTATTTTTTGGGAAACCAAAGAAATAACTTATAAGTGAAACTAAATAGGCCAATTGATTACTAAGTAAGACGCAATATTACTTAAAGATACAAAGAATAATAAGTTTGCAATCGTATAAAGAGAACACAGAAGTAGTTGCCAGATGACTCAGACAAGCAATAAATTAGAGGTTAAAGTAGCTGCCAAAGAATTAAAACTGAGCTAGCTCTGAAGATTAAAGGACAGGTCACTAATCATTGTGAAAGGCCTTGAACACAACCCCCTCAGCCACTTAGCAGGGAACTGAATAATGAATGAATAAATTGTGCAAGGAAAATATAATAATTTCCTCTAGACCTAAGACACAGAGATTGTCAGTAGCAGCAACATTAGACAAAAGATGACCAAATCATCTAGCTACAGAGTAATGACCACCACACTAG
>NW_011888997.1:3344664-3347102 GCF_000151845.1 Pteropus vampyrus | reverse complement strand
TTTGAAGCACAGTATGAAAGCAATAGTTGTTTTCGCTTAATAAATGCACTTCTCTTAGATTTTTGTTCTTTTTTAATCTAGATTCAAAATTATATGAATCAAAATGATAAAGAGGAAGGAGATCATAACAGATCAAATATTGTGATAGGAATGTTAACATACTATCTGATTTAATCATTGCAAAACTGAAAGTTTTGAACAAACTAAGATTCTAAGACTTAAACGAGGATGTGAATCCATGTCTAACCCCAATTCCCTCGAAGTAACTTTATTTGGCATCTTTTAAAATTTTTCTGGCATTTTATAATTTGTAAATTGAATAGGCATATTCAATTATTTCTTATATGTAGTTGGACTTGTACGTTCAGCTCAAGGCCTAAAAATAAACATAGTAACCAAGGTATTTAAAATATAGACCCATATTAAAAGTACATGTTATTGAATGACCTATATATGTGTAACTTACAATGTCATAAAACACATTTTGAATATATCCATTAAGTATCTGAAAGATCTATATGCGTGGAAAAAAATTTTAAAGCTAAGATCGAGGAAAATACCAATAACATGGACATAGGGTTTGTGTTTTAAATCAAAAACTATCACTAATACCATATAATTTTTTAAAGCTATAATAATTAACAGTACTGACTTCTTTGTCACATGAGTCTAACAGCAATGAAAATTGACTTTGGAGTATAGGAGTTCTGAATTTGAATCCCAACTCTAGAAGCTAACAGTACAGAACATTGAATATCAGCCTTTCATTTTCTGTTTAGATTCAAATATAATAAAATCTCACTTGCCTAAAGGTCACACCTCAACCTAGCAATGTCGTAAAGTAAATTAAAAAGTTGTATGGCTAAATAGATGCCACATAGTCTATGTGCTACACTTCTGTATTTTACTCTGACAAGATGCCTTCAAGTTCAGTTTTGATCTTTTTTAATCTCATTTTTTAAAAAGTTCTAATGAAGTTGGTAATCAAATCAATTCACAGCTGGTTAGAAGCACTGGTCAGAAGCATTAAATTTGAATTTGGGGAGCTAGGGCTAACAGAGGTAGCAGAAAAAAACACCAGCAGAAAGAAATTGTTAAGTTATAATAACAAGAGAAAAATGACATAAGGTTTAAAAAATATATATAAGCCATCCTAGAAATATCTGATATAGAACCAAATAACCATGACTATATCAAAAGCCTCCAATGATATACTATACTACAACCCAAATAAATAGTATGCACAGTGATTGATTATATTCTGTTTAAGAAGGCTGGAAAGTGCTTAATGCTTATAAGAAAAATTACCATTATAACAATTTAAAAGTAAATTTTTAAAAATCCTAATGTTTAAAGGATTATGCTTTTTAACTCGTATAGTAGATGGCTAGGAAATTCACTTGTTTATGAATTTGAAAAGCATATTACTAGGCAAACCTGACAGATAAGATATTAATATAGTTAATGGAGCAAATATTAGGGGCTTAAGTCTCATAACTAATACCAAGCACTATATTAGATACCACAGTATAGTCTCTCCCCTCAAAAACTCACAATTCAATAAAAAACACCATCATATATCTAAATAAATTTTAATACTATTTAGTTGTATAACATAGATAAAAGCAAGAGATTTATAATAGTTGGTTGTCTCTTTTATTATGACACTACTAATTGTTGATGTGCAATGCCTAGTTCTTTAATTCAGTAAGTGCTACAAAAATGTGACTTTAAGAAGTCTGAAATGCATGAAATGGATGAGAAATAAATATATCAAATGCTCTGTGACATGGATAAAAACAAACATCAGAAGTTTCCTCCCTCCTTCTTTCTACTATAAGAGCAAAGAAAAATGACAAGAGTTAATATTTATTGAGAGTTTATTATGTTTCAAGCTCTTCTGTAAGAGTCTAACGTGTATGAACTCATTCAATCCTCAAAAACTCTATAAGGGAGGTTCCTGATTTAAAGATGAGAAAACTGAGGCACAGAGACATTAAATAAGTAACTTGCGAAAGTTACACTGATAAGTGAAGAACCAAAATTCTAATATAGGAAACCTGGCTTCAGATTATGCAGATATAATTTTGTATATCTAAGGATTAACTAAATGCCTAATAATGTTACCATCTTAAACAAGGGTCCCCATCCCCTGGGCCAAGAACCAGTACCGGTCTGCAGCCTGTCAGGAACTGGGCCACACAGCAGAAAGCAAGCGAAAGAAGCTTCATCTATATTTGCAGTCGCTCCCCAGCACTAGCATCACCACCTCAGCTCCACCTCAGATCACCAGGCATTAGATTCTCATAGGAGCACCTGTCCCTGGTGCCAAAAAGGTTGAGAACAGCTGTGATAGAAGGTGTGCTTCTCAAAGCATCACATATTGATTTTTTTTTAAAAGCTATTATTATTAAAACTGTTCCATATTCCTTCAAAAA
>NW_011888997.1:3326127-3343697 GCF_000151845.1 Pteropus vampyrus | reverse complement strand
CTTTTAGAATAACATACTAAAATATTTACAAATTAAATGGTATCTCTCAGATCTGTTCTGCTTCACTAGAGAGAAGAAAATAGGGAGACAAATGAAACAAGATTAGCCAAGAGTTAATAACTGTTGAAGCTACATGAACTGATGGCTACATGAAGATTCACTGTATTATTCTGTCTACTTGGCATATTTGAAATTTTCCACAATTTTTAACTTGAAAAATATAGTATATCAAAAAATAGTACACCAAGTGTTATAATAGAAGTATTTTTAAGAACAATTTAAATTTAACTACATGTTGTTATAGGAAAAAAAATTTGACTAAATAATAATACTAAGTCTCAACTAGTAGACATTCCCTTTCATTGCTTACCTAAAATTTCATGTTTTGTTTTTAGGTAATGGCTGATTCCTTTATTAAGTACTGTTAGTACACTGAAAACAATTTCTTTGAAAATGGAAAAGTAATGACTGTTTACGAATATAAGAAAACAGCCAGACTTTAGATATTTTTCCTGCTAAAGTTTCTGTTCACCTCAACTGGCACTAGAAAGACTCATGAGCTAGAATGGTAGCACAGATTTTGACTCAACTTCTTCAAGTTTGGATATGCCTTTGTAATTTATTGTATGATGAATTCCGTTAAGATATAGTTGTATTCAACATAAAAAGGTAAAAAGAACAAAGGCTCTGAAGTTCACTTTTGGTTCTATTACATAGTAGTTTTATATGATCTCAAGCAAGTTCAAGTTTCTTCATCTGTAAAGTGAGGAAAATAATTTCTCCATGCTGTGATATATTAGTTTGAATTATTATATACACAATGTATTCAATATATTTTAGTCTTTTATATGATACTAAAGAAGTATATATATTTCCTAGCATTGCTCCTGTTAGATAGTATTTAATACAATGTAGCTGACTTTCTTAATTGTCAGCATCTATTCTGCTAGTTAATATCATTGTTATGCTAGCTATTACTAAACTTACTCCTCCCCAAATCCCAACAATATTTCCCATGAGTGTAAATGTTCATTTATAAAACATATTCACTCTGTTGGGCTAAGAAAGTCTTTTATACACTGAAGGTATGAGTGTCTTTCTGCAATCAGCAGGACAAGAATTTACCTAAAACTTCTATTTACATAAGTTGTGAAGATTTGGGATAAATAAAAATGTTTGAAAAGTTTTAAAAAGGGAGGCTTTCAGTTAAATAGCCAAAGTCAAGTTACATTTTAAATATGTTTGTTAAGAATCAATTGCACTAAAAACTATCAAAATAATTTGTCATATTTACTGATAATGCTTCTACTTATAAGAAACTTCTTACCCTAAAGTATCAGCAAAAAATGGCTTCCATCTAACTTACTGAATTGCTTAGAGCATTGTGCATGTAACTTAAAGCATATCAAGTTGTATCAATATATTTATCCATAGTTGGAATATGAGCTCCAAAAAGACAGAAGCAGACATCCTCTTTTTTGTCAACAGCACCTGCATAATGCCTCCCACCATCAGGTGCTCAATAAATGCTTGTTGAATTCACATATAAGTATATACACTTTATTCCAAGGACTTCTGGATCAAATCATTAAGTACTCCTTGGTTAAACATTTATGATGAAGCTCAGTCTACCAAACCTAGGAATAACACCTCAAGAGACATTCATTGTGGTCTTATCAGTAAACCTTAGTACAAGGAGGGCACACCTATTGCAGATGTCTCTAATTCAGCACAGACTATATCCCTGGGTTATTATTCCCAGCCCAGCCTTCAATTTAGAATCCTCACACTTACTGATAGCACTTTATGTGCTATACTAAACACAGTATATTATCTTTGTTCATGTGATCTTAAAATAACCTGGGAGGAAGTATTAGTATTACTCCCGTTTTACAGGAAAAGATGCTGAGGCTTAAAGAGATTATGAAACATGCCAAAAGTCCCAAGGTCACAGAGCAGAGGCAGTCTCTCTGACTGCAGTCTCAATCATTGAGTCCCCTGAACAGAAGGCTAGTAAACAAAGCTTTTCAAAAAAGACTCTAAAAGTCCCTTGTGGTCACTTTAGATGTTTTTTAATGAGCTTTTAAAAAGTGATGTTAGTTTCCTTTGGAGAGTCTTTCATTTTTTCTTCTTATGTTCTCTGACACACACAGGGACTCATCAATACACAGAACACTAACCAACAGAAACTACTGTAAGATGACAGTAGATAGAGTTGTGGCTTGGCTGGAAATCATGCTCAGAGAAAGAAATCTTGTGAACGAAAGACTAGGGAAAAAACAAACTGGTAGATACACAATCTTACTGCATAAAGGACTAGATAGTTATTAATGATTAAAACTTTTATAGAACTTAAAAGCTACAGAACACTTAGAAATACACACGTTAATTCACTAAATGGGAAGTTCTTGAGGCACAAAGCTGTTACCAGAAAACTGACACCTACGTGTCATGTAGATTTGAAACCAAATTTTCATTAGAGCCAGTGGAAACAGTATAGGCTAGTGACTAAAAAAGTCTTAAAGCCAGGTTTACATCTCACCTTTGTCACTTACTGCATGGCTTTGGAAAAGATTCTTATCAACCACTTGGAGCCTCAGTTTCCAAGGATGTAAAATAAAAATAATATCTATCTTGTAGCAAAATTATGGCAAAAATAGTTAAAGCACCATGTTGTCCAAAACCATTAAGTTGAGCACATCTATGTGAACAGATAATAATAGGGAAAAAAAAGGTAACATTCTTGAAATTCTTAATAACATCTTCAAATTTGTGTTTCATTCACGAAGTCCAATGAGATGATAAAGTTTGGCTTACGTCCTTGGTTCACATGCAGGCCCACCTTCCATCATCTCCCCTCCAGGGCCAGTAACCGGGTTATAATAACTGAACTGCAGAAAGGAGATGGTAGCATCACAGTACATTATGTGGGTGACTGAGTGGAGTTCTTTTGCCCACCCCCAATCCAGGTACCAAGCAAATCTGGGCATGACCACCTGGAGGTCGACCATCTGCAGTTTAGGGTGGCAGCTCTTGGGAAAGAGAAATTTACTTCCCCACCCAAGCTAGACCCCTCCTACCTTTCCATTTTACTCTGGGTCCTGCAAATTATCTAGCCTGCCCTGTCCTTCACTTTATGATAACAACAAAAATACTAGCTACAAGAGTGATGTTTGATTGCACATTGTTTTAAGTGTAAAAGCCACTGGACAACGATTAGCCACTCTGAACTTCGATTAAACCAAACTATTTTTATTACAACACCTTATTGGGATCAGTGACACTAAACCTTAGTGACTAAGGAAAAAGAAGTTTTCACCTACAATGGAGCTGAGCAAGAATGAAAATAGTACTTGTAAGAAACATAAGAGCTGGCCTCTTCCTATTTGAACCCTATGGTACACCTTCTTCCTCTGCCCCCTTCCTTATTCAATTAGTCCTTAATTTTTTTACTGAAAGCAGACACTGTTTTAGGTCCATACAAGGATGAACCATGAACAGGAGAGTGAGTGAAATAGATCACTAACAGTAGCTAATATCTGAGTGCTTGCTATGTGCCAGGCTCTTTCTAAAGTGCTTGACACATTTAATAATTTAATTCTCACAACAAGCCCATGAGTTAAATAGACATACTATACTATTCTATCTTGAGATGAGAAAATTGAAACATGAATAATCTGAAAAACTAGAAATTCAAACAGCTACTAAGCACGGTGAAGCCTGGATTCAAACTTAGGCAGATGATGACAACGTAGTGTGATAAATGCAGGAACACAAGTTATGGGAACACATCTAGGACCAAGAATTTAAATAAACTGGTCAGTAGCTAATAAAGTTAATAAATATGTTTAAAAGTTTTAGAAATTCACAAAGAGAAGGTAAACAAAGACAACGGCCCCTCTTTAAAATTTTATGGACCATATAGATATTAAGAGCTCAGGTTCATCACATCTCTTAGAAACATCAAAGCTGTTATCTTTGGTTTCACCCATACACATAAGTTTAAAATTAACAGATGATGGATAACTAGGCAAAGGCATTGCCCGAATGAAATTAGTTAACATGTCAAACTAAATTACAATCACATGTAGTCACATTATAAACTAAAAGCCCCTGGCAATGGCTGAGGGAAACGCCATTTTCTGTAACACACGGGTTTTATATGTGGTTGCACAAGCAACTAATACTTTAATTGAGAAAAAGAAGCATCATACAATCACACAATAGGGCCAGTAAAAGTCTTTTTAAGGTGAGTTTGCCCATACAAGTTAATTAACCAGATGTTTCATTCGGTGACACATGTAATAGGTAAGTTATTTTTTCTTGAAACAAGTTTTCCCAAAATTAAACTGCCCTCAGTTGCATTGTGTGAAGAGATTAGTCGTATATTACGTGTTATCCTACTAGTCAATCCTCATTATCTGCAAAGTACAATTTAATATCTGTAATATCAGCCCCATATTCTTGTCTAAAAACATTTCTCTTGGATGTCCCAATTTATTCAAAACTAAACCTGATCTTCCCCACAAAACAAGTTTACTCTCCAAATTTACTCATTTATTTTAATGGCACTTCCTTTCTCCTTATCACCCAGTTTGAAACTCTAGTCGTTACTGATTCCTCCATCTCTTTCACTCTGTATCACTTCATACCTGGATTATCAAAGTAAGTTTAACTGGTTTTCCTATTTCACATAATGTCCCCCCACCCCGCTTCTAATCCTTTTTCTAAGACTATAAAAATTTACTCTTAGAAAAGCACTACTTTTATTTTCTGTCATCTGTCCCAGAACCAACAATGGCAACATGAGAATTCACAATAGAAGCAACATTATCACAATCATCAAAAAGCCTGGATTCTAGCTCCAATTCCTCCACCAATCTGAATAACTCAATTCGGTTTCCTTATCTTGAGAACATGAGTCCTGGGCTAGAAGAGCTCTGAGTCCTTTGCTTTGAGAACAACAAATCTTATGCTGAAATTCATGGTCCACCATAATTTAGCTAATTAAACTCAGCTATAACTATCCCCCATTGCATACTCTCCTACTCCCAGCTATTCTCTGCATGTCCCTGAAGTTTGTCAGTCATTCTGGTGCTATACTTTCCTCAAAAATGACTTCATCTTGTCTCATCAAAAATGCTCTCAGAAAGGTTATAAAGAAGTATTTTCTTCTTTGTCTTTTTATGACATTTGCAAATTCTCTATAGTCACTATGTAGGCAATAGTAAATGTTCAGGAAAGGGGCGGGGGGAGGGGGGAGGGAGGCGGAGGAAACTTCCTAAACCAGAACTATAAGATAAAATTATCTCCGTACATGAAGACTAACCTCATAACCCTCAATAATACATCCTCTTTTTCTTCCTAGAGATTTTATTTGCTGTACACATTTGGTTCTGTTAACTTGAAAATAATCTATATAAACTGTGGCTCCAATGTAAGGACTCAGTAGTTAATGAACTGATTTTATTTTGGTTCTCTTAGGTGCACAGCCTAATTTATCAATGCTCGAGAGAAGTGGATATTGTATATAGCTAATGTGGTTATGTGAAAGTACTTAACCTTAGTACACTGATGAACGTGTCCTCTGTTTCCTAGAAACAACTATTTTTAAATATCAGACTATATTATTTTAGGAGAAGAAAGTTAATTTCAATATCTATTTAATGATTTTAAAAGTAAAATTATTTTTATGAACAGATCTGAGAACTCCCAATTACCATCTACAACACTGCAGTGGTAAGAAAAGTGGCAATTGATAAAATAATGACTTGGGGAGAACCCTAAACATATTTCCCTTCCCCCAGCAGGAACTCAGCCTGCAGAAAGGTGAAATCAATGACCCAGAGATACCTTCCAGTTCTCCAGTATCTGCACTGATCAGATTTTGACTTAAAAGAGAACAAATATTCATGTACGAAAAAAATCAGGAGCTCATAGATACTAAAAAAGATCAAAGAGTTTGCTATCAAAAGGCCTGTGCCAAACTCCACCATTTACTATCTCACAGCCACAAGCAAGTCTCATAACCTCTCACCCTCTGATCCCTCATTGGCAAAATGAAGATAATCATACCATCCTTGACTACTTTATAAGACCACTAGGGCTCAAATGACATAATGTAAAAGTGTTTTGAAAACTGACAAATGCTTCATAAATACAAATTAAGACATTATGTAAGCAATATTCATAAGTCAAATACTGATATAAGTACTTGTTTATTACCAAATAAAATCACAGGAAAACTAAAATAACTAGGATTAGGAAGAGAAGAATCATCCTTAATAATATCAATTTTCTAAGTCTGGATTTTTAAACATCTTGTTTTTTTAAAGTAGGACACTCAAAACTCTGCACAACCAATTTCAGGCAGTTAAGTGTCTGAACATCTTTTCTTAAAGATCTCCAGGGAGAGAAATTCCACAGCTCTCTTGGTATTTTTCACTCTGGAACAGAACAACTCAAATAAGGTATAGCAAGTGAGTTCTCATTTCCTTCATCTGATATAAAGAAAATAAAATAAATCAAGTTGATTTAAGATGCAATAATCAGATATAAAATCCTATTCTGTAACAAGTTTTATGGCAGGTAAAGACAAAAATATCCAAGATATAATGGACCTAAGCTTTTTCTCTTTCATTCAAATTCCTTCACTGAAGAGGTGAAAACATCCATTTCCTAGGTGAAAAACAAACAAACAAAAAAAACGCATATCAGATTTCCTAGATTTCTTAATGGAATACTAACCTTAACACCTGCCAACCTAGAATATAAAAAAAGTGGTCTTCTCTTCAAACCACACCACAGAACATCAGCACTTCATGCACTTGTCAAATGTTAACATTAAACTCCTCACAAAAGCAAATATTAAGACAATTAATACTAGAGAGAAATTAAAGCCCATCTTTAATTAACCAAATTTAAAAATTAACCAATTTTCACAAGATCTATCCTGTGTTCTTCTAGAACTAAATATAATGTACCTGAATTATATTTTTTCCACTGTTACCAGAATGCATTTATTAACTATTTTAAGTAATGCCTTAGGCTTTCATTGAAGGTCATCATAAGAAATAAGACTTAAAAGAATGTTTTTATTCTGGTTTCCAAAAC
Source organism: Pteropus vampyrus (assembly GCF_000151845.1). Lineage (NCBI taxonomy): Eukaryota > Metazoa > Chordata > Mammalia > Chiroptera > Pteropodidae > Pteropus > Pteropus vampyrus. The sequence goes on along the minus strand of NW_011888997.1, from coordinate 3,336,584 downwards.
CATCCAATGTTATTCACTATATCTTTTAATACAATATATTCCTATAGCACTTGTCTCTGGCACTTCACTAACAATTCACATTTTACAATTTATTAAAATTCTTATTTGTTTGTCTATCACCTCATCTTATTCAACATATTTCTCAAGTGCTGAGTACAGTGTCGGGCACATAAAGAAGCTCAATAATCATTTGTTGAATGAATACATCACACACTATAATTTCATTTTTCCCAGACATATGTTCAGTCCTAAATAGAAAATTATCTCCTTATCTTATGTCTTCCATTTATCTATCTTCTCCACTCTTTGGGGAACTTGCCTTGCTCATAGCAAGAAGTTAATAAATACTTGATGATGATAATGATAACAACAATAACAGTTATATAGTAGTAGTGGAAGACATAGTATCTTCATCAAAATAACACACAGCATATTATTCATCATTAAAATCAAATACAAAAATATCAAGTAATTATCTTTCTATGTTGAGATTATAGATGGTTACTTTCCTCTTTATTTTATAAGTTTTCCAATATTGGTTAGAGAATTTTAGCTGTGCTCCCATACACCAGTAAACCTAAAAAGAATCAGTTCCTAATGTAAACAAAATCTAAACTGACTCTAGTAATTCATCTAAGAAAAATCAATCTCCTACTGTAGGATATTTATATTTCAAAGACCTCAAGCTTCAAGCCTCCTCTTGCCTTTTGTGACCTATATTCACAACTTCTGATGATAACTATCTTCTGATTCCTCCTACTGAGAACGATCACCCTGAGAACTGGATTCTATCTTTCTGAACCTGCTGGGTGCTTGGATGAAGATAAGAAGAAAGCAGGGAGCCAAGAGTGACAATGATCTCCCACCCTGTAGAGGACACACCTGCCGCTCTGGTGCTCAGTGTACATTTGCCATGGCTCTGCCCTAAAACCAACTCCAGTTTTAGTTCAGAGCTGGCACAAGCAACTGTCCTTGATTAACAAGCCTGGCTTTATATTTTATCCTCTGACAAACACGCATGCACCAAAAAAAAAAAAAAAAAAACCTCCTATTTATACATGAAACTATGTGTGTGATTTCCTTTCCCTTTCCTGGTAAATTAAGCAGAAAGCAGAGGAAACGGGTCTAAGAAATTTTATTCCAACAGAGAAAAAGTAATAGTGGTGATGTTGGTAATAATAAAACAGTACAAAAGTTAATGCTAATAATACTAATAATCATAATCATAACATCTCTTTACTGATCGCTTAACATCTTAAAAATACTTTTGAATCTACTATCTCATTTCATAAAATCCTATGAGGAAGGCAAGGCAATCATTACTTTTCCAATGACATCAACAATGTCAGTTGCATTTCAGTTACATTATAGTAAGAGGCATTGTAGGACAGCTATCATTTATTTATAGCATTGTTTCTGACAGAAATGTAAATCCAGTAGTAAACAAGAGACCCCAGTCTGGGCTAGCAGGAAAGTGTTTTCTCCCCTACTGAAGTTATTTAGGTTTAAGAAACATTTATATGTCTTAGAAACATTATCAATAAAGTTCTTGGACTTTTCTGTTACTTCAAAAATATATATATTTTTTTTAAAGAGCAAAGTAAATAAAATGCAATTTTAAGAATGCTACTAGTAATACATCATAATCACAGAAAGCAAAGTCAGCGTCAATGTGAAGAATCTACACAGATGAAGCTCTATAAAATTACCAGGTCTTCGTTTCTTTTTCAGAATTCCTTCTTGATTTCTTCATATACTTCTGACTACATCTGAGACTTGAAAACAAATCATAACAGCTATAAATTCTATAATCATTATTCGGATAAGGTATACTTAATATAATAATAAAATCCAGGCACAAAAACATAAGTGCCATTAGATGCAGTGGATATAGTTCCACTTGAGGGAGTGCTAGATGTTCATTTCTGTCTTACAGATGTCAGAACGTGGCTAAAAGATAAAAGGTACTATAACTAATTAATGCAAACCGCAGTAGAAGTATTTCTAGTGATCAAAATAACTATATATAGTACATGAACTACGCTAGTTCTGTCTAACTCAAATCTTCCCAATTCCTCTTCCATGTTCACTTCAGAAGCTCTTTTTATACTTAGTCTGGTTTTAAACGGATTCTATTCTTGAATTTTAGCAAGCATTTGAAGCTTTCATATTACCAATAAAACCATATTGGTAGTACTATAGTTACAAATTTAAACACAAGTGTGTAAAATATCAAGTAACAGTGAGGGCATTTACTGTTTCCACAGGGTAAATCCTGCAAGGGAAGGGACAGCTGGGCATTTTATCCTAGACCTGAGGGGGTTGGGGAAAGGCCAGAGCCAGTGGCTCACCCACCAGGTTGCCATCTGGCTTGGGACCAAGAGGAACAATAGAGCTGGGCAAAGGAGTCCTGTGTTGTGCCTCCAACTGGGCATTAGCTTTATCCCAATGGACACTGTGTGGATACACTGTTTCACACCATTCTTCTACTGTATGAATTCACTCCCTGTGCCAGGAGGATGAGGGGAAGATTCTGTCATAGTACGTGCTGGTCTGACCTCAATTAAGATACTTGTCTCATTTGGAAAAAAAAAAGAGAGTTTAAATGAATTCTGTTCTATAAACTCCCAAAGAGTCCAGAACCCAAACCAAAATTGTAGGCAGCAGAAGGAAAGGATGGAGTTGGCAGGGGTCATGAGCTTGGCAAGAAACGGAAAAGCAGGAATGGAAATCCTGAATTCTTCACACCATGCCACTATAAATCTGAAATACAGGGGAAAACCACTCAAGAAGGGTGAGTCACATAACAACATGTTCCTGTTTCATTTAGTATATGACCTGATACAGTAGTCAGCATGGCTGGGGAGTAAATGGAAAATAAGTGAAGAGGTGTTCTTTAGATCCTGGGCAAACAGAGTAACGGTCATGTATGCTAACGGGATAAAGACATCCAAATAACTCTCAAACCCTTTTTCCATAACTGGAAATTATCGCTCCTTTCCCTGAACATCCAACCCCATTTATCCCAAGCAAACTGTCTATAGGATTTAGCTAAAAATGTGAATGAATTATGTAAAAGAAACTCCCCACCCAAAAAAATCTTCATGAGCAACAATACTGGCCTTATTTTTCCCGTAAGTGTTAGAGACAGGAATGTAGGATGGCTTAGCAACATGTAAAATGATGCTGGGATTTGAGGAGGCCAGGGCAATCATTAAGCTCTCTGGACATTTCTACCACTTAGTCACTTTCTTCTCCATTTCTCCAAGGTATGAATAGGGGGAATGGTGCTCCCTTCCACTCCACCCCTCCCAAAGCCTAAGCCCTTGGGACTACAGTTCCTCTCCTTCACTAACCTCTCTAACAAAATACCACACTGGGCTGAAGTGCACTCATCCAGAAAGCTGTCCAGAAGTCAAGTCTGCTTGATCTTGCTGGTTACAGATGTCACAGGAGCAGCTGTATACAGATGACATCTATCAAACATGTGTATGCAGATAGGTATATGTAGATAGCATCATTCATGAGTCACATTTCTAGAGCCTTTTCGAAGTCTGTCAGCCAACGCTGTCTCAGGATTTTGGAAAACAGTCCTTCCTCCTTGGCACATAGAAGTATTTACCTTGAAACTACCCAAAACAGTGGTGTCTCACTCAGTAGGTTTCCCACTCAGTAAATCCATAAACTAGTTTCTTGCCTAAGCACCCAAAGCCGCACCTCCACTTCAACGTTCAACAAGCTTACTCTCCCTTCTCTTCCTTTTCTGTCTGCCAAGTTCAAGCCTACCCTAACCCTCCCTCCCTGCCCACCACCGACTCTTCACTCTGCAGTTTTGCTCCATTTCTTAAGTAGTCCCATATTCTTTCACAGTTCCCTTACACTCCCAGAGTTAAATACATAGGCCTTCCCTTGGAATTTTATACTTTCTAGAATTCACTTATATTTGGATTGCTCTTTTCCCAGCTAGATACCATTACTTGTATATTTTCATAGGATTCTGAAGCAGCTCCAATCACATTTCTCCCTTGTATAAAGATACAACGCACTTTTACTTAGCAAGAGTTGTATTCTGATTATTTTTTTAAATTGTTGATTGATCCATTCACTCTCATGTAAAATTTTTCCTGTAACCAGTTACACGGAAGAAAATGTTGCTAAACATTCAGTCTGAAAGCAAGTAACGGGGAAACTGTATCATCCACAAAGGAATTAAATATCATGAACCTGATAGCATTCACAATGCAGAGTCCAATTAACAGGGTTTTACTGGAAAAAGACAACAATAAAATATCCAAGTAGACCCATAATTATACACTAAGACGATTAAAGCAATAAATAGCAGAAATCAATCCTTACTGAATGGCTTACAGGGAGTGTTTTTACACTACGGAAATCCTAACATCACAGATTTGCAACGATATTTTGCTGAGAATGTTTTAAAATTTTTACTTTGTTTCCATAACATATATAGGGATTTCGTCATTCTGTGGGGAAAGTTTAATGCCAGTTCACCTGCATAACTGATTATATACTATAGAATTTTGCACACTTAGTACTTTTTTCAGATTATTTATCCCGATTCCAGATTTTAAAGTGTCAAATTTATTTCTTTTTCTTATCCTTAAATTATATGTTCTATTAAGAACTTTAAATAGAATTTTGGACATGGAAATCTAGGTAAATTTGTCATTATCAAACCAAAAGAAACCAAAATATATGCTACCACATTCTTATATCTAATCAAAATAAACAAACAAGAAAATTATGAGTTCTTATTGGCAGAACAAACTTTAAAATACCTATGTAGTTAATTTATATGTATTCTACTCATAGTCAAATAACAGAGGTTACAAAGCATTGTTCATCTCTATAAAACTCCATCAATAACAGTTTGGGGTACCGTTAGATGCTACCATGGCTCCCTAAACCATTATATTTCATATTTTTTAAAATACCTTACAACAGTATCCATGTAGTCTTCAATCCATAAACATTTGTTAAGCTCAGCATTATTTACGAATAAAAAATTATTTACTAAGTTACTTAATAAGAAATCTGAGCCATGATAGATTTATATTTTAAAATACATATACATTCATATATTCAGAAATAGATATGTTCAAATCCCTACCATACAGAACTCACAGAACTTCTAACATACACGTGCACTTTAAAAAAGTCTTTTTTTCTTTTAATTTTGTATGAGAAGGGTATAATCCAGAAAGCACCACTGACCAGTCTTAGCCTAGAGTATACAGTTACCATAATGACATCATTTTAGTCTTGTGGAAAATAAAACCTCTTAGTTGAATCATCTTGGAATACAATTCAGTATCACCCAATCCATCCCTTTGAATTCCAGTCGTGTTAGTTTTCATCCATAAGTTCCAAGACAGTAAAATTACATCTCAAGTATTTCTATGTCCCTAGTTTCAAGGCAATATTTCTAATGGAAAGCTGATAATATTTATTAAATCAGGGTGGAGACTAAGTTAAAATGATTTATTTCCAAGATTGTTTCCATTTTTAAATCCACTCAAAACAATGATGTAGAGTGAAAAGTTTTTGACAGGAAACTTGGTGGAAGCTTATATTCTTTGCAAAATTAAACTTTCTTTTGGGTTTCTTATTAATTAAAACAGGGAAAAGCTATTTACGATCAAGAGATATGATGGAAACCACCTTAACCAAGTGATCAAACATCACCAGTAATAAATCACACGAACATCACATGCCTCCCAATGTGATGCAATTGGAACTGAACACCATCTCATATGTAGTGTTCTTGCCAAAACTGTTTAACCTGTTTATTAGTTATCTATTGTTGTGTAAAAACTCCCCCAAACCTAGCAGCTTCAATGAATAATTTACTAGCTCTCTCAGTTTCTGTGCATCAGGAATTCAGACAGACCGCAGATGGGATTGCATGTCCCTACTCCACCACATCTAGATTCTCTGCTAGAAAAACTGAATCCTCTGAAGGCCCATCACTCGCACATCTGGCTGTCAAATGACACCTCAGCTAGTACTATGCAATATCTTCCTAGGGCCTGGACTTCCTCACAGTGAGGTGGCTGGGTTCCAAAGGTAAGCATCCCAAGAAAGAGTGAGTCTTAAGTCACGTAGCATGACTTCCTACTTCAATGGTTGTCTGTCGCAAGTCCTTGCCCATGTCCCAGGAAGAGAACAAGGACTCCGCCTCTCAATTAGAGAAGTGTCAATCATATTTTAAATAAAGGATGTGGGATGGACTAAATATATTAGTGCAGCTATCTTTGGAAGACCAATCTGCCAAACCTGAATCTAACCACTAAGAAACAACCAAGACAAATTCATAATGTGGAACATTTAACAAGACAACTGGCCTGAACTTTTCAAAAAATAAATTTCATGAAAGACAAAAAGAGATGGGGCATGTTCTAGATCTGTCCAATAGAACTTTCTGTGATAATGGAAATATTTTATGTTTGTGTTGTCCGAGAGTATAGCCATGAGCCACATAAAATTACTGAGCACTAGCAATGTGGCTACTGTGACTGAAGAACTAAATTCTTAATTTTATTAAATTTTAATTTATTTAAATAGTCACAATATAGTACAGTAGCTAGTGGCTACCATACTGGACAGCACAGGTATAGATCAAACCCTGTCCTGAAGAAAGAGAATAACCAAGTGCAGTGCATTTGTCTTGATTAGGTTATAGCTCAAACAAACAAAAAAGCTAAGAAAGGCAATCAGCACAACTGGAGAATTTGAAAACGGACTATATAGTTGACATAGTATTGGATCAGTGATAAAATTTCTGAATATAAAAATGGTATAGTGGTTATAAAGGAGAATGTCCCTGTTCTTAGGAGATACACAATCAGTACTAAAGTACCCTAAAGTCTTCGGGTTAACTATGAAATGTTTCTCTGTTCTTCATCATAGTAAACTAAATGCCCTCTTTTTCCAATATATTAAAAAAGTTTCAAAACTCACCCTCATCCCCCAACATTAAATACTTGTTACAAACTGTGACGTGTCTTGTTCTCTGCTAAACATGGTTGTTCTAATAAGGAAATGGAAATGGCTGGTGGCCATAGCTCTCCTTCCATCAAAATATCCATTTCTTGGTTTTAAGCTGTCTAGAAATAGAAATCTATTTTCCCAAAAGGATTTCCCAAAGTAAAAATATTTCAAGCGGAAAAAGATAGAGAGGATAAAAGCTAGATTTTTTTTTTTTGGTTGTTATTTTACAAATAAAGTTTTCCACCCAGTTTAGGGTAATTTACAGAAATGGTAACTATTACCTTAAAATTAGAATTATGCTAACCTTCCATTATAGCTGAGAATGGACCTAAATTAAAATCAAGTACTTTTACAATATTAGAGTCGGAAGGAGTCTTGGGAATACCCGATTTTTTAAAAAGACTTTTCCAGATTATACAATTCTTATATCTAATCAAAATAAACAAACAAGAAAATTATGAGTTCTTATTGGCAGAACAAACTTTAAAATACCTATGTAGTTAATTTATATGTATTCTACTCATAGTCAAATAACAGAGGTTACAAAGCATTGTTCATCTCTATAAAACTCCATCAATAACAGTTTGGGGTACCGTTAGATGCTACCATGGCTCCCTAAACCATTATATTTCATATTTTTTAAAATACCTTACAACAGTATCCATGTAGTCTTCAATCCATAAACATTTGTTAAGCTCAGCATTATTTACGAATAAAAAATTATTTACTAAGTTACTTAATAATAAGAAATCTGAGCCATGATAGATTTATATTTTAAAATACATATACATTCATATATTCAGAAATAGATATGTTCAAATCCCTACCATACAGAACTCACAGAACTTCTAACATACACGTGCACTTTAAAAAAGTCTTTTTTTCTTTTAATTTTGTATGAGAAGGGTATAATCCAGAAAGCACCACTGACCAGTCTTAGCCTAGAGTATACAGTTACCATAATGACATCATTTTAGTCTTGTGGAAAATAAAACCTCTTAGTTGAATCATCTTGGAATACAATTCAGTATCACCCAATCCATCCCTTTGAATTCCAGTCGTGTTAGTTTTCATCCATAAGTTCCAAGACAGTAAAATTACATCTCAAGTATTTCTATGTCCCTAGTTTCAAGGCAATATTTCTAATGGAAAGCTGATAATATTTATTAAATCAGGGTGGAGACTAAGTTAAAATGATTTATTTCCAAGATTGTTTCCATTTTTAAATCCACTCAAAACAATGATGTAGAGTGAAAAGTTTTTGACAGGAAACTTGGTGGAAGCTTATATTCTTTGCAAAATTAAACTTTCTTTTGGGTTTCTTATTAATTAAAACAGGGAAAAGCTATTTACGATCAAGAGATATGATGGAAACCACCTTAACCAAGTGATCAAACATCACCAGTAATAAATCACACGAACATCACATGCCTCCCAATGTGATGCAATTGGAACTGAACACCATCTCATATGTAGTGTTCTTGCCAAAACTGTTTAACCTGTTTATTAGTTATCTATTGTTGTGTAAAAACTCCCCCAAACCTAGCAGCTTCAATGAATAATTTACTAGCTCTCTCAGTTTCTGTGCATCAGGAATTCAGACAGACCGCAGATGGGATTGCATGTCCCTACTCCACCACATCTAGATTCTCTGCTAGAAAAACTGAATCCTCTGAAGGCCCATCACTCGCACATCTGGCTGTCAAATGACACCTCAGCTAGTACTATGCAATATCTTCCTAGGGCCTGGACTTCCTCACAGTGAGGTGGCTGGGTTCCAAAGGTAAGCATCCCAAGAAAGAGTGAGTCTTAAGTCACGTAGCATGACTTCCTACTTCAATGGTTGTCTGTCGCAAGTCCTTGCCCATGTCCCAGGAAGAGAACAAGGACTCCGCCTCTCAATTAGAGAAGTGTCAATCATATTTTAAATAAAGGATGTGGGATGGACTAAATATATTAGTGCAGCTATCTTTGGAAGACCAATCTGCCAAACCTGAATCTAACCACTAAGAAACAACCAAGACAAATTCATAATGTGGAACATTTAACAAGACAACTGGCCTGAACTTTTCAAAAAATAAATTTCATGAAAGACAAAAAGAGATGGGGCATGTTCTAGATCTGTCCAATAGAACTTTCTGTGATAATGGAAATATTTTATGTTTGTGTTGTCCGAGAGTATAGCCATGAGCCACATAAAATTACTGAGCACTAGCAATGTGGCTAGTGTGACTGAAGAACTAAATTCTTAATTTTATTAAATTTTAATTTATTTAAATAGTCACAATATAGTACAGTAGCTAGTGGCTACCATACTGGACAGCACAGGTATAGATCAAACCCTGTCCTGAAGAAAGAGAATAACCAAGTGCAGTGCATTTGTCTTGATTAGGTTATAGCTCAAACAAACAAAAAAGCTAAGAAAGGCAATCAGCACAACTGGAGAAATTTGAAAACGAACTATATAGTTGACATAGTATTGAATCAGTGATAAAATTTCTGAATATAAAAATGGTATAGTGGTTATAAAGGAGAATGTCCCTGTTCTTAGGAGATACACAATCAGTACTAAAGTACCCTAAAGTCTTCGGGTTAACTATGAAATGTTTCTCTGTTCTTCATAATAGTAAACTAAATGCCCTCTTTTTCCAATATATTAAAAAAGTTTCAAAACTCACCCTCATCCCCCAACATTAAATACTTGTTACAAACTGTGACGTGTCTTGTTCTCTGCTAAACATGGTTGTTCTAATAAGGAAATGGAAATGGCTGGTGGCCATAGCTCTCCTTCCATCAAAATATCCATTTCTTGGTTTTAAGCTGTCTAGAAATAGAAATCTATTTTCCCAAAAGGATTTCCCAAAGTAAAAATATTTCAAGCGGAAAAAGATAGAGAGGATAAAAGCTAGATTTTTTTTTTTTTGGTTGTTATTTTACAAATAAAGTTTTCCACCCAGTTTAGGGTAATTTACAGAAATGGTAACTATTACCTTAAAATTAGAATTATGCTAACCTTCCATTATAGCTGAGAATGGACCTAAATTAAAATCAAGTACTTTTACAATATTAGAGTTGGAAGGAGTCTTGGGAATACCCGATTTTTTAAAAAGACTTTTCCAGATTATACAATAAACGGCTGAATAATCCTGGAGAAGTGAGAGACACCTGGGATTTACGAATTTTAAAAGCAGAAGTAAAAACATAAGTTTCCCAACAAGTTACACAAAGTTAAGTATATAGTATTTACCAAATATTAATTTAAGAATACCAATGTAAGAGTTGAGTTCTTGATACTTTAAGTCACAGAATTACCAGAAGCCAGTTTTCAAGAAAAGGAGAAAAAATTTTTTCAACATTAATATCAAGCAAATATAATTCTCCTCCATCATAATAATGATCTGGCTATCCATATATATCCATACAGTTAAAAACAAAAACAAAAAAAA
>NW_011888997.1:3321750-3325337 GCF_000151845.1 Pteropus vampyrus | reverse complement strand
GGTTATCAATTGACTTTCAAACATTTAAACAAATATGGTACAAGACATTACTGTTGACAAAAATTAGAATAAAATAGTTCCATAGAAAAATCTTAAGTATCATATCTGCAAACCAAACATATTTTAAGACATTAACATGAAAAATACAGTTATGATTTAACATAGTCTCTATAAAATTATTCCACACATCATGGGAATAGTCAAGATTCTGTTGAATTTCTCTCAAACAATGAACATCTTTAAATAGTAACCACATTTTCAGTCCTTTGTCTAATGCTAGCATACACCAGAATCTGAGTACAAAGCAAAATAAATTGAACACAGTACAAAAATTTCCTGAGTATGCTGACCAAGCCATGTTTCATTATTTTTCAAATGTTTTTTTGCAGTTATACTTGTTTTACTCTCAGCAGCTGAATACCTAAAATAGTCTCAGCGTCATAATTAACTGTAATTTTCATATTTTAATTGAATTTTATTCATTATAAAAATCTCGATTAAGAATTACTTTAAAAATAATACCCAAATAAGCAACAGTGAATTCAATTTACTTTATCAAAGAAAACTGTGCAAAATAAATTTTAAAAAGCTGGGAAAAGAATGAATATTATTCATACTAGTAAAAATATTCATAATTACCATAGAGCTTGATAAAAACAATGTGCTGATGCATGTCTTTTTAAGGTCCTTTTCATGAGGGTTTGGTTAATGAAAGTACCAGAAAAGACTGCATTGTCTTACTCATATTTTGGTGTTTTACAGAAATCTTGAAAATTGTACTCTAATGACAGAAATGGATGAAAAGTGTGAAATCAAAATATTCTCCTTTATTCATCTTTTATTTCAAGAATTCAGTTTTTCATGGAGTAAGTTATAAAACACTTCAAAACAATGGCTCACTTATTAAAGCTGTGAGATGTTTAAAGGGAATAAATATAGTCTACACTTAAAAGACTAAGAAGAACTTGAAAAACAGGAATGTTTGCCAGAGGTTTATCCTAAATAACAGAGTATAGTCTGATTGTCTCTATGATTAAACTTTTTCAGAGATTTTCAATTTAGGCTCAGTAAAAACTGTGGCTAGTATTATAATTTTCCTCTTCAAAGACTGAGAGTTGAGGAGTTATTGGTACAAAACTCATGATGCAATACGAAAGACAGAGAGATTCATTATTTCATCATTTAATGAATACATACTTAGCTTCTACTGCACATAAAGTCACCACTCTAGGCCTGTGGCCTGTCCAAAGGTAAAAATCAGATATAGAGCCTACCTTGGAGAAGCTTAATACAAGGTGGCAGGTAAGACATATTATACATACATAAATAGTACATGATAGAAATAATTGCCAAAAAATCCCAAGAAAACATATGGCAGGGGTGGGGGGAGTAATCAGAGAAGGTAAAGATTATTCCACAATGGCACAGAATGAGCCAAATGATAGATTAGATTTGCATATGCAGATAAAGTTGAAAGACATTCCAAGTAAAGCAAGCAACAGGAGAGACACAAAAGGCAGAGAAACTGGAATGACAGAATTATCTAGGGGAAGCACATAGTATGTCACTTGGTCTAATCAGTAATTCATAGAAGAGCCGTGAGGCTAAAGTTAAAATAAAAGGAAGTAACCAGGTTATGAAGGGCCTAAACTGAATCTTCTGTTGGCAGTTTTTTAAGGAATGGACTGACATGATCTGAGCTTGGACTTTAGCAAAATTGAACTGGAAGTAGTAATTAGAATGAATGGAAGTAAGATTGAGGCAAATGTAGAGACCACTTAGGAGGTAATAGTTTAATAAAATAGTTATGTGGCCCTAAAATAGTGAACATAGGGCAGATAGGGCAAAGGCAAGAGTTAACTTTAAAGTAAAAATAGTAGGATTTAGCAACCAATTGCATATGGCAGTTAAAGGAGAAGGAGTCAAAGATGTGTTCTTCTAATGAGCTAGAAATTCTCCCTGGCATCAAACTATTTCTGAAGCTAACTCGTTTTAAGAATTATTTGTGCCATTATTGAGAGCTAATTTCAAAACACAAAAAAAAGGAAGGAAATCTATTTCGTATAATTTAATCATGAACTCAAATGCGATAACATAAAGAAGTTATCCCAAATTCCCTTCACTCTTATTCCTTTAAACTTTTGGAAATGAGTTAGGGTAAACATACCTGTCACATACAAGTCATTCAAGTGACAGAGGAAACACAAAACTCAAATGTCATCTGATCATAACTTTTTAAGCCACCTGATATAAGAAGAGTAAGCTTTGCCCAAACACCAAGTGAGGGTTGGAACAGTACAAAGTTAGCACCCCGGAGAGCAAAAGCTTTGCTCTCTAGAAAGCTGTGGATTCCGATCCACTTCATACCAAGACAAGGGAGCTCAACTTCTGGACACCAACTAATGTGCGAGTCCTAGCCCAAACAATCCACAATAATATTTTGTCACCAGAAAGAGTAAAACGATACTATAACACATGGCTGAGCGAAATTTTGTCCTCCACACTTTTTGCCTTCTCATTTTAATTTTAGAACATTTTACCACCAGTCCCTAATTCAGTTCAATTTCAGTCATAGCATTTTAATTGATGATCTGAAAAAGAATCAATTTATTGGCATATTAGAGATTTCAGGGAATAGTTTAGGATGCTAAAAAAATATATATTAACACAACACAAACTTAAACAGCATAAACATATTTTGAGATGGGGATAGCTGAAATGACAGAAACCAACTTAATCATTTTATCATACAGAAAAGAGTACCTTCTTTTGGCAAGAGAAGAAGTTCTTTTATCCCAGAATCCGCAATGGGAAAGAGAGATGATGACAACCCCTCTCGTGGGGGAAAATAGATTGTTTAAGCACATGAGAAAGGCTAGAGAGAATATTATTCAAGAGTTTTTGGCAACAATAAGGGCAGGATATATTTCTCGGGTTCCCAGATGGATTTTATGATTCTTGCTCCTATTATAAAAATAGAAAATTTTAGTCACTATAATTCAGATCTATTGAAGATTAAATAAATATTTGCAAACTCACCTGAGAATATAACATTTTTAACAATGTTTGGAAAAATCATTTCAAACATAAGACTTTTCTTCAACTCAGTTAACACTGCTACAGGGTCTCCATAATAAACTAGACCTAATTGGCATTGGACATAAAACTTTTTTTAAAGTTATTGATCTTCTAAATTTTACATGTATTCCTCTAGTAAGATATAACATTAAGTAAAAAAAAAAAAGCTTCTCAGTATCAGAAATTATGTAACAGATCACTCTTCAATCCATTTCAGTCATAACATGCATTTTTCCACATAAATGATTTTTCTGGATAAACAGAATACCTCTTAAAAGAAAATAATTCTTAATTATTTTGATTATTTTTATTTCCATTTGTATACAAATTTAAAATGTTATTGTAATGGTTTATATATTTATATAGTATTTTATAACATATTTCTTAATCATTTAAACAATCTTATTAATGCTTTATTTGCCAACCTTCCTACACAGAATATTGAATATAACATAACCATTTCTCTTTCTCATTCAGCTTTGAGATATAATTGACACATAATGTTACCT
>NW_011888997.1:3318786-3321170 GCF_000151845.1 Pteropus vampyrus | reverse complement strand
TCCATACTGTTTTCCATAATGGTTGTGTCAATTTATATTCCCACCAACAGTGCACAAGGGTTCCTTTTTCTACACACCCTCATCAGCACTTAGTGCCAGTCTTTTTGATGATAGCCATTTTAATAAATGTGAGGTAATAGCTGATTGTGGTTTTGATTTGCATTTTTCCTGATGATTAGCGATGTTAAGTACCTTTTCATGTACCTGTTAACTATTTATATGTCTTCTTTGGAAAAATGTCTATTCAGATCCTCTGTGCATTTTTAAATCATATTATTTGTTTTGCTTTTGCTATTGAGATTCATAAGTTTCTTATATATATATATAGGATATTAACCCCTTATCAGATATATGGTTTAAAATGTTTTCTCCCATCCCTTACGTTGTCTTTGCCTTTCGTTGTTTCTTTTACTACGCAGAAGCTTTTTAGTTTGCAGTATCACTTATTTTTGCTTTTGTTGCTTGTTCTTTTAATGTCATATCCAAAAAATCATTGCCAGGATTAAGTCTTTAATCTATCTTAAGTTAATTTTTGGAAGTGGTGCAAAATAGGGGTCTAATTTCATTCTTTTGCATGTGGACATTCAGTATTCCCAACACCATTTATGGAAGAGACTACCCTTTCCTCATTGAGTATTCTTGGTTCCTTTGTCAAATATTAGGTGACCGAATTTGTATGTTTACTTCTGTTCCATTGGTCTGTATGTGTGTTTTTTATGCCAAAACCATACTTTTTGATTACTACAGCTTTGAAATAGTTTGAAATCAGGAAACATAATGCCTCCAGCTTGTTCTTCTTTCTGAGGCCATTCTGGTATTTGGTGATTCCATACAAATTTACAATTGTTTTTTTCTGTTTTTCTCTGTGTGTGTGTGTGTGTATGAGAGAGAGAGAGAGGGGGAGAGAGAGAGAGAGAGAGAGAGAGAAACGCTGCTGGAATTTTGATAGAGACTGCACTGAATCTAAAAATTGCTTTGGGTATAAGGGTATTTTAATAACATTAATTCTTCCAATCCATGAACATAGGATTTCTTTCCAATTATTGTCTTCTTCAGTTTCTTTCATCAATGTCTTACTATTTTAGTGTATAGGTCTTTAACCTCCTTGGTTAAATCTACACCTAAGTACTTTGTTGTTTTTGATGTTATTGTGAATGGAACTGTTTATTTCTTTTTTGTTCATGTATAGAAATGCAATGAATTTTTGTATGTTAATTTTGTATCCTGTAACTTTAATTCATTAATTAGTTCTAACAGTTTTTTACTGGAGTATTTAGGGTTTTCTATATATGATCATGACATCTGCAAACAGATATGATTATACTTCTTCCTTTACAATTTGGATGCTTTTGTGCTCACTTCGGCAGCACGTAAACAGTTTGGATGCTTTATCTCTTTTTCTTGTCTAATTGCTCTGACTAGGGCCTTCAGTGCTAAATTGTTCCAGATGTTAGAAGAAAAGCTTTCTACCTTTCCCACTGAGTAGAATGTTATCTTTGGACTTGTATTGTATGGCCTTATTACATTGAGGTACGTTCCCTCTATACAAAATTTGTTCAGTTTTTATCATGAAATGATATCGAGTTTTATTCGATGCTTTTTCTGCATCTATTGAGATGATCATATGATTTTTCTTTCATTCTATTAATGTGTATCACAGTTATTGATTTGCATATGTTAAACCATTCCTACATCCTTGGGATAAATCTTACTTGATCACGGTGTATGTTCCTTTTAATGTGCTGTTATATTTGTTTTGCCAGTATTTTGTTGACAATTTTTGCATCTATATTCATTAGGGATATTGGCCTGTAGTTTTCTTATAGTGTCCTTATCTGGATTTGGTATCAGGATATTACTAGCTTTGTAAAATGACTTTGAAAGTGTGCCCTCTCATTCAATTTTTTGGAAGAGTTTGAGAAGAATTCGTGTTAATTCTTCTTTAAATGCTTCGTAGAATTTGCCAATGAAACCATCTGGTCCTGGGCTTTTCTTTATTGGAGGTTTTTGAGTACAGATTCAATATCTTTATTCATTATTGGTCTGTTCAGATTTTCTATTTCTTCTTGATACAATCTTAGGTTGTATGTTTGTAGGAATTTGTCCATTTCTTATAGGTTACACAATTTTCTGGAGTATAATTGCTCATAGTAGTCTCTTATGATCTTTTGTGTCTCTGTGGCATCAGTTGCAATGTTTCCTCTTTCCAATTTTATTTATTTGAACTTTTCTTAGTCGAGCTAAAGTTTGTCAATTTTGTTTATCTTTTCAAAAACCAGTTTTTCTATTGTTTTTCTGGTCAATATTTCATTTATTTCTTCTCTGGTCTTTGTTATTTCCTTCTTTCTAAACTGTGAGCTTAGTGTACTCTTTTCTAGTTCTTT